>NW_028176119.1:0-11731 GCF_949987555.1 Borostomias antarcticus
TCATGGTGTTCCTGTGGGAACCTGTGTAAGCCTGTGGTTTGTCAAGAGCTGCCGTCTTGTGAAAATGTCACGCAGAGAGGTTAAGAAGACGAGGTTTGGTGCGGGGGTGCGTGTGTGTGTGTGTGTGTGTGTGTGTGTGTGTGTGTGTGTGTGTGTGTGTGAGAGAGAGAGAGAGAGAGAGAGAGAGAGAGAGAGAGAGAGAGAGAGGTTATAACGTAAAGCTTGATGGACTGTTGTGGTATTTCTTGTGTGGCTGGGCAGATTGTACACAAATCAAATCATTGAGTCATTTAAAGAGGTTTCTATTTGGTGCTACAGTGTTGCTCTCTCTCTCTCTCTCTCTCCTTCCTACCCTATCCTCCTATCTTTCTTCTCCTCCGTCCTTCTCATTTACCTTTTCTTCCACGCACTTCATTTGGTCTCCTCCTCCTCATCTTTCTCCTCCAAATCTCTCCTCTATCAGACAGGGTGGAGGACAGGGCAGGACAGTCAAAAACAAAACCATCCTTTTATCCCCTTTTGTCTCTCATCCCTTCACTTACCCCTCCCCTCATCCCCCACCCTCATCCCCCCCCACTCCTCCTCCCCACTCTTACTCCCTCTCTCCACCCCCATTTGGGGCTGGGTTTCTGTGTGAGATATATTAATGTGGCAGTGTAATTAGAGAGAAGCCCCCCACGTGTATTGATTATGCACTAGCCTGGGGTAAAGTTTTCCTACTGCTCCCAGCCCTCTATCGATCTCCTGGATGGGATGGGAGGGGGGGGAGGGGGGGAGGGGGGGGTGACAGTCGCGAGCCCCGCATATCAAGTGGCCCCCGGTCAGCCCCCTCCTCAGGGCAGCCCGGCGCTCTCCGTATTCAGACGGCGTTCCCTCACACCGCCAACGCCGCCGCCGTCTCTAGCGCTAGCCTACACCGTCTCTACCGCTAGCCTACACCTTCTCTAGCGCTAGCCTACACCTTCTCTACCGCTAGCCTACACCGTCTCTACCGCTAGCCTACACCTTCTCTACCGCTAGCCTACACCTTCTCTAGCGCTAGCCTACACCGTCTCTAGCGCTAGCCTACACCATCTCTACCGCTAGCCTACACTATCTCTACCGCTAGCCTACACCATCTCTACCGCTAGCCTACACCATCTCTACCGCTAGCCTACACCGTCTCTACCGCTAGCCTACACCATCTCTACCGCTAGCCTACACCATCTCTACCGCTAGCCTACACCGTCTCTACCGCTAGCCTACACCATCTCTACCGCTAGCCTACACCATCTCTACCGCTAGCCTACACCTTCTCTACCGCTAGCCTACACCGTCTCTACCGCTAGCCTACACCATCTCTACCGCTAGCCTACACCTTCTCTAGCGCTAGCCTACACCGTCGCTAGCCTACACCTTCTCTACCGCTAGCCTACACCTTCTCTAGCGCTAGCCTACACCGTCGCTAGCATACACCTTCTCTACCGCTAGCCTACACCGTCTGTACCGCTAGCCTACACCATCTCTACCGCTAGCCTACACCTTCTCTACCGCTAGCCTACACCTTCTCTACCGCTAGCCTACACCATCTCTACCGCTAGCCTACACCGTCTCTACCGCTAGCCTACACCATCTCTACCGCTAGCCTACACCGTCTGTACCGCTAGCCTACACCATCTCTACCGCTAGCCTACACCTTCTCTAGCGCTAGCCTACACCGTCGCTAGCCTACACCTTCTCTACCGCTAGCCTACACCATCTCTACCGCTAGCCTACACCGTCTGTACCACTAGCCTACACCGTCGCTAGCCTACACCGTCTCTACCGCTAGCCTACACCGTCTCTACCGCTAGCCTACACCGTCTCTACCGCTAGCCTACACCTTCTCTACCGCTAGCCTACACCTTCTCTACCGCTAGCCTACACCTTCTCTACCGCTAGCCTACACCTTCTCTACCGCTAGCCTACACCTTCTCTACCGCTAGCCTACACCGTCTCTACCGCTAGCCTACACCATCTCTACCGCTAGCCTACACCATCTCTACCGCTAGCCTACACCTTCTCTACCGCTAGCCTACACCGTTGCTAGCGCTAGCCTACACCATCTCTACCGCTAGCCTAGCTCTGCTGGTCCTCAGACCTCATCTGGTTCCTCAGCTCTGCTGGTCCTCAGACCTCCCCTGGTTCCTCAGCTCTGCTGGTCCTCACACCTCCAGTGGGATCTCAGCTGCTGCTACGGCATGCTCTCCCCAGTGACCAATCGTCCAATCCCGGGCTAGATTTTATCGACGTATAGGAGCGAGGAAAGCGGTGAATAATTTCATGCTTCGCAGGTCTAATTCCCCAACTGGGATCAGGCGAGGAGCCGCGGAGCGCCTCGGTCCCGGGACCGACGCCTGTCGCCTGGTAGGGGACGGCGCTCCTGAGGTCGGGGATTCCCTCTCTTATGCAGAGACCTGTGATTTTTTTTTCCCTGTGAGAATTTCATTTTCAACGCACTATAAATGTTCAGCTTTGAACTGAATAAACCTGTTCTCTCCCATTTCTCAAGGGGCGATGAAACAATGGCTGCCTGCCTGGATTTCTAAAAAAAACAAAAGACTGTCTTTATCCCCCCATAGTGGAGGGAGCGTCTCGTGTTGATGACATCATGCGTAGCTTTATTTCTCTCAAGCTGACAGGCGTTCCGGAAGGTCAGGCTAACAGGTCATTTACCTGACAGCCCTAGGAGTCAAACACGCCACCTCAGAGAGATGCATGCTGGGTAAAGTCTGCCCCACTTTCAACGCTTCAAACACACCACTATGAGCATTTAGCGAAGGCACTTTGAGAGCGAACACACTCAATTGGATCCATTATTGTTGTTATTACACCGAGCGGAGACTTCTAGATGCCGATGTTATGCCTGTGAGCAGCTGAGAACGTGCCGGAGAGCTTTCTGTCTCTCTCTCTCTCTCTTTCTGTCTCTCTCTCTTTCTGTCTCTCTCTCTCTTTCTGTCTCTCTCTCTTTCTGTCTCTCTCTCTCTTTCTGTCTCTCTCTCTTTCTGTCTCTCTCTCTCTTTCTGTCTCTCTCTCTTCCTGTCTCTCTCTCTCTTTCTGTCTCTCTCTCTTTCTCTCTCTCTCTTTCTGTCTCTCTCTCTTTCTGTCTCTCTCTCTTTCTGTCTCTCTCTCTCTTTCTGTCTCTCTTTCTGTCTCTCTCTCTCTTTCTGTCTCTCTCTCTTTCTGTCTCTCTCTCTCTTTCTGTCTCTCTTTCTGTCTCTCTCTCTCTCTTTCTGTCTCTCTCTCTTTCTGTCTCTCTCTCTTTCTGTCTCTCTCTCTCTTTCTGTCTCTCTCTCTTTCTGTCTCTCTCTCTTTCTGTCTCCCTCTCTTTCTGTCTCTCTCTCTTTCTGTCTCTCTCTCTCTCTCTTTCTGTCTCTCTCTCGCTCTCTATCTGTCTCTCCCTCTCTTTTTCTGTCTTCCTCCCTTTCTCACTCAATTGCCGCGGCTGTCGGCTCCTTAGCCGTGAGCAAATCCAAAAGGTCAAGCTAACGGGAATAAAACCTCTCACACACTGATGAAAAATAAGGGTTTGGAGGGTGACCTAAGTGATCCAGGTTAGAGGCTTGTTGATATCTGATATATACTTCACGCAAAATCTACTTAACCGATTTTCATGAAACTTGGTGGAAGAGTGTAGCACGATCCACCTTAGAACCATTTACATTTTGGAGTGCATCCGAAGGACGGGGCGGGTCCACGGGCTGCCCAAACACGGCCGCCCATTCACCTCCATTCATTTTTTGGACCAGGAATACGCAAAAAACGACCTAACTGATTTTCATGAAACTTGGTAGAGGGTTGAAGCATGGGTTGATTTATAATATTCCATTTAGGAGTGGGTCCGAATCATGTGATGGGTCCATGAGTCCCCCGAACATGGCCACCCATTCACCTCCATTCAGACTTGAGTAGTGAAAATGTCCCCCATTCATTGTGAATATGGGGAATTGGACCAGCCAATCTCAACAGGGGAAGGTCGTGGGGTTTGGTCTGGCATAAAGCTCTCGACCCAACACATGCAGCAATACCAAACATGCGAGCGCACAGAGCCACAGCATCAATCAGTCAATCAAAGCTTTATTTCTATAGCGCATTTCATACCCAGAGGCAACACAATGCGCTTTACAGAGAACAAGGGAGGAGGGCATACAGATAAGTGAGCTGTAAAAATTCTTCCCTGACCCCTCTCAACAAGGCGATCGAGCAAGCTCCTGGAGTATGTTTGTCTACCGGCTAAGAACATTTATAAAGCAATAAATTACATTAAATTACATTTGCAACATGCATTCGTGGGCGGAGGTTTGCTCCCAGAACACCAGTTTTTATGGTTCGTTGCCTGCTTGTAGTTGAGCTGAAGCAGTTGATTTGTGAAAGCTTTGGAAAGTGGAAAGTATCTTTCCCGTGTGCTCTTTATTCCTTTTCAACTGCAGATTTGTAAGAAATAAATGCTCTGTTTTTTTTTTCAATAGGACGAGTCTATTTTTTCCTCACTGAATCTTGACTTGAAACATTTAACTGAAACTTTAGCGCCAAGTTAGACATTTGGGACACTCAGGCGTTCATTCCTGCAGTAATGATGGCTAAAAATATGGTGAGCTGAGCAAAAAAAACAAAAAAGGAGGACCCCCCCCCCCCCCTCCAAAAAGAAGGGTCCTTCTTCTCCGTGTTGGCTGGTTAGCGTCTGAGCCCGGCGCCAGTCGCCCGCGGCTGATCCACCGTAATTGGCAGCTGTCTGGCGTGTCACGGGGACCAGCGCTGCCATTTTGTGTCCTGATCAAAGAGGAACGCTGGCTGTCACGGGGCTGGGGAACAGTGCGACTGGCGGACGATGAGGAGCCGAGCGGACTCCATTAGAGGGCCGGCGCCACCATTTGTGTGCGTGTGTGTGTGTGGCTGCCAGTCTTTTCTCTCCCATGTCATTTGTGCCTGGTTGTTATCACCCAGGTTGGGTTATTATTAGGGTTGGGGTACCCACACACACACTTTCCTCCCAGTGATGGGTGCCATGGTACGGGAGCACGCTTCGCTCTGAGCCGGGTTCTTATTCCGAAAAAAAAGGGTGATTGTCAGTAATGGGGAGTTCACTTCTCATATCCCAGCAGACTTTACCAGCTCCACAGCTCATACTGTGAACTCATAGGGCTGTATGACTGTAGTTACAGTAACACAATGCTAGTGTTTAGCGAATGGTGAATGTGTATCTCATACTGACTCATATAGGACTGTTTAAGGTAACACAATGTTATATTTGGTTCGTGTACATCTTTTTCCAATCTTCTCCGTGTTGTTGATTGGATCTGTGTGCATGAAGGCTTTGAACCAGGTGTGGCCACATCTCGGTGGAAGCACCCTCAGCTCCAATTAAAGAATATATATATATATATATATATATATATATATATATATAAATATAAAGTATAAATATCGCCCACTCGCACCATCGCAGAGTAAGCTTCCCAGGAACACAGAGGACCTGAGTATGATGTCACACCAGTATTTGTCATGTCTCTCCTATGATGTTTTTAGCCTCTCTTACTCTGAAAATTTAATTTAATGTAATTTATTGCTTTATAAATGTTCTTAGCCGGTAGACAAGCATACTCCAGGAGCTCGATCGTCTTGTTGAGAGGGGTCAGGGAAGAATTTTTACAGCTCACTTATCTGGCCCCCGGGTGATACTGTTTTTTTGCTTCCCTCTGGAATATGTAGAGAGTGGGTCGTATGCCCACCTCCCTTGTTCTCTGTAAAGCACATTGTGTTGCCTCTGGGTATGAAATGCGCTATAGAAATAAAGCTTTGATTGATTGATTGATTGATTGATTGATGTCAGCGTGGGCACGTTGCAGGAGGAAGCATTATTGTCGAGTCATGCTCTGACACCTGTTATATAAGCATGGGCGGTGGTTGAATGCAGACAGTGATTGATAGCAGCAAGGTCTCTCTCTCTCTCTCTCTCTCTCCCTCTCTCTCCCTCTCTCCCTCTGTCTCTCTCCCTAGGATTTCAGAGTGCATTTAGTCGGCCTAGGGCACACCAAGACCTCAATAATGGATAGATCTTGACATATTTACTAAACTATGAATAATTTACAAATTACAAAAAAACACTATCACCAAAACATATATGAAAGAACATTAAACATGATTAAAAACAAAATAGAATAATATTCAACATCTGGTTATTAATGAAAACAATGTTAAGTTGGTGTGAATGGGAAGTGTGCTGTTTGACAGTATCTTCCCAACTCCTAATACTATATAGTTTTTTTTTAAATTGAATAATATAAATATAATACAAGACACATAAAATAGTAAAAATATAAAATAAGATAACCAAACGTAAAATATATGCACATGAGTAAAACTATAACAATGTACAATGGAGAAATAAGTGCAGATTGTTGCCAAGTAATTCTCTTGTGTCAACACAGTTTTGGAGATTTCTTTGAGCAGCAAACACATTGCTGGCATGTCACACAGTTCAGGTTTTATTGTGGGAACATTTTCCCACCTGACACCGTGTTGGCCTACCTACTCACAGTATAGTCTCCAAATTACTTGAATTTATTTTCTGTCACATTCATTGTCTCAATGCTAATGAGGCCATTATGCAAATGCCTCGACTCGACCGGAAAGTCGACCGGGACATTCATACCTGAGTA
Source organism: Borostomias antarcticus (assembly GCF_949987555.1). NCBI lineage: Eukaryota > Metazoa > Chordata > Actinopteri > Stomiiformes > Stomiidae > Borostomias > Borostomias antarcticus. Next base: position 6,678 of record NW_028176119.1, read on the forward strand.
CCACTGCGTACCGATGTTCAAAGGCACTGCATTTCATGATTATAGGGGGTGTTTGAGCTTCAACATAACAAAAGACATGCGTCTAACTACTTTTCTAATCACAATGTAGATGTATGTAGTGGAGATGTTTAGGGAATGTCAGGGCAGGAGGACATGTTGAATAGACACTCGGGAATCACTGGGAATCATCTTAAATTTGTGCCAAAATGTAACCTGTAGCTCTCCACTGGACAGACTGTTAACCAGCTAGGTAAAGAACACACTGGGGTGTAATCTCTAATGGACAGGAACAAAGACACAATCAAAGCCATGTTTCTACACTGGCAGGACGTGGTCAGGTCACCTATACCCTACCCTTAGTTTTGAAAGAAAGAAAAAGAAGAAAGAAAAAAAAGGAAAGAAAGAAAGAAAGAAAGAAAGAAAGAAAGAAAGAAAGAAAGAAAGAAAGAAAGAAAGAAAGAAAGAAAGAAAGAAAGAAAGAGAGAGAAAGAAAGAAAGAAAGACAGCTTGGGGAGTGTGCTCCAGAGCTGAGAGAGAGAGAGAGAGAGAGAGAGAGAGAGAGAGAGAGAGAGGAGCTGACATACAGTACACTTGCATGCTTGTTTTCCCAAAGAGGCGCATGCCCCTCCCCTCTCCCTCTTACTTCCCTCCTTGCAGAGATGAAACATGGGAGAGATCCCAGATGTATATTTGCCCGTCTCCTGCTTGGTTTGAGCCAAGATCTGCCAATAGCCAGGGCGCAAGAACAAAGACCTGCCTATAGCCAGCACCCAGGAACAAAGACCTGCCTATAGCCAGGGCGCAAGAACAAAGACCTGCCTATAGCCAGCACCCAGGAACAAAGACCTGCCGATAGCCAGGGCGCAAGAACAAAGACCTGCCTATAGCCAGCACCCAGGAACAAAGACCTGCCGATAGCCAGGGCGCAAGAACAAAGACCTGCCTATAGCCAGGGCGCAAGAACAAAGACCTGCCTATAGCCAGCACCGAGGTACAAAGACCTGCCGATAGCCAGGGCGCAAGAACAAAGACCTGCCTATAGCCAGGGCGCAAGAACAAAGACCTGCCGATAGCCAGCACCCAGGAACAAAGACCTGCCTATAGCCAGCACCCAGGAACAAAGACCTGCCTATAGCCAGCACCCAGGAACAAAGACCTGCCGATAGCCAGGGCGCAAGAACAAAGACCTGCCTATAGCCAGCACCCAGGAACAAAGACCTGCCTATAGCCAGGGCGCAAGAACAAAGACCTGCTGATAGCCAGGGCGCAAGAACAAAGACCTGCCTATAGCCAGGGCGCAAGAACAAAGACCTGCCTATAGCCAGCACCCAGGAACAAAGACCTGCCGATAGCCAGGGCGCAAGAACAAAGACCTGCCTATAGCCAGGGCGCAAGAACAAAGACCTGCCGATAGCCAGCACCCAGGAACAAAGACCTGCCTATAGCCAGCACCCAGGAACAAAGACCTGCCTATAGCCAGCACCCAGGAACAAAGACCTGCCGATAGCCAGGGCGCAAGAACAAAGACCTGCCTATAGCCAGCACCCAGGAACAAAGACCTGCCTATAGCCAGGGCGCAAGAACAAAGACCTGCCTATAGCCAGGGCGCAAGAACAAAGACCTGCCTATAGCCAGGGCGCAAGAACAAAGACCTGCCTATAGCCAGCACCCAGGAACAAAGACCTGCTGATAGCCAGGGCGCAAGAACAAAGACCTGCCTATAGCCAGGGCGCAAGAACAAAGACCTGCCTATAGCCAGCACCCAGGAACAAAGACCTGCCGATAGCCAGCACCCAGGAACAAAGACCTGCCGATAGCCAGGGCGCAAGAACAAAGACCTGCCTATAGCCAGGATGCAAGAACAAAGACCTGCCTATAGCCAGGGCGCAAGAACAAAGACCTGCCGATAGCCAGGGCGCAAGAACAAAGACCTGCCTATAGCCAGCACCCAGGAACAAAGACCTGCCTATAGCCGGCACCCAGGAACAAAGACCTGCCGATAGCCAGGGCGCAAGAACAAAGACCTGCCTATAGCCAGGGCGCAAGAACAAAGACCTGCCGATAGCCAGCACCCAGGAACAAAGACCTGCCTATAGCCAGCACCCAGGAACAAAGACCTGCCTATAGCCAGCACCCAGGAACAAAGACCTGCCGATAGCCAGGGCGCAAGAACAAAGACCTGCCTATAGCCAGCACCCAGGAACAAAGACCTGCCTATAGCCGGCACCCAGGAACAAAGACCTGCCGATAGCCAGGGCGCAAGAACAAAGACCTGCCGTTAGCCAGCACCCAGGAACAAAGACCTGCCGATAGCCAACACCCAGGAACAAAGACCTGCCTATAGCCAGCACCCAGGAACAAAGACCTGCCTATAGCCAGCACCCAGGAACAAAGACCTGCCTATAGCCAACACCCAGGAACAAAGACCTGCCTATAGCCAGCACCCAAGAACAAAGACCTGCCGATAGCCAGCACCCAGGAACAAAGACCTGCCGATAGCCAGGGCGCAAGAACAAAGACCTGCCTATAGCCAGCACCCAGGAACAAAGATCTGCCCGTAGCCAGATGTTCTTGGAAACGGTGTAACAGGAGTTTAAAAAGAAATGCTTCCATCAACTTTGTTGGTGAATGAGGCCCATTGTTATCATTTTGCAGTTAATGTTAGCTAGCCCAGACGGCATGTTATCATACTACATACATATGATTTTCTGGAGAACCGGGCCCTGCAGGTGTATTGCTCTGGGCCCAAGGCTGCGCAGTGCTGAGTGTGAGGTAGTTGAAACGGGCACTGTACTAGTACATCTACATGTAGCATGAGGCAGAAGACTCAAGTTCTCTAAAATTAGCTAAAAGGGGGAAGCTGATGTTCAGTATTCGGGAGTGGGAATAACAGAGAATGGAAATGAAGGCCGAGCTAATTAAAAAAGGCTTAAATTAATTGAGTTTCTTTTTTTAGCAGGGATGCACAAATACCCCCCTCCCAGAGAAAGAAACATAATCAGACATGGGAGAAGGGGTGATGAAGGATTTAGAAAGAGAAGAAGGCGGCAGTGAGAAACTGAGAACTCAAAATGATTCTTTACATGTATAATAAGGGCATGGTTCTGTATGTTCACTATTTAATAAAGCAACCTTTCTAGCGTTATCCGAAGTGAATGAGTTAGCGTTCCATTCAGAGTGTATTTGGTGCAGTCGGCCTATTCTCTAGCTGTTATCTTGAGTCTGGGCTCTTCCGGGCTGGGATCCTGCCCTGCGTTAGAGCAGTTCAAGTGCTTCTACAAAATGGATTCATGAGATTTCTGTATCGGAGGCGAGTTCTATTGGGAGGCTTGCATTGTGTGTCATTAAATCGGTGATGCCCCAATAAAAAATTCAAATTTCTCCAGGAATGTGCGTTCTTAACAGTTTGTCGTTTGTTCTTTTTTTGTTGCTGAAGAAGATATTGCTTTTTCTAGTCGTCTCTTGTGTCATCGTTTCCTCAGAACTTACTTGGCATAATCAGATTTCTGAGCCAGATATTAAAACTCAAAGCATGATCTGCATTTAATGCGCAGACACTTCAAGCAGCATCTGATTGAACGTAAACAACAGGCTTTGCAGGAGCGCGGTGGAGGCAGTGGAGGCAGTGGAGGCGTGGTGGAGGCAGTGGAGGCAGTGGAGGCATGGTGGAGGCAGTGGAGGCAGTGGAGGCATGGTGGAGGCGCGGTGGAGGCGCGGTGGAGGCGCGGTGGAGGCAGTGGAGGTGCAGTGGAGGCGTGGTGGAGGCAGTGGAGGCGCGGTGGAGGCAGTGGAGGTGCAGTGGAGGTGCGGTGGAGGCGTGGTGGAGGCAGTGGAGGTGCAGTGGAGGCGTGGTGGAGGCAGTGGAGGCGTGGTGGAGGCAGTGGAGGTGCAGTGGAGGCGTGGTGGAGGCAGTGGAGGCGTGGTGGAGGCAGTGGAGGCGCGGTGGAGGCAGTGGAGGCGCAGTGGAGGCAGTGGAGGTGCGGTGGAGGCGTGGTGGAGGCGTGCTCCGTGCTCCTCTGCTTTTCATTCCTGCTCATATCATCCTGCTGCAGCAGATTGCTCTTTCATTTTATACACCAGATGCTGAAATGGGGATCCCTGCTTTTATTCAAGCCATTACATTGGAACGATTTAGACAACGCACAGGTGAATAGGGTCAGGGTTGGGCCCATTCCTAAAACCAGCAATGATAGAATAATAAATATATTATTGTTTTCATTGTTCTGTCTCTCTGCATGACCTTTCACTTCACTCTGGCTCCAGGTTAGGTCTCCTACAAAAATGCAAGGAAGAAGTAGAAAAAGGGCTCTCTCTATCTATCTCTCTCTCTCCGGTCTCTCCCTCGCTGGTCTCTCCCTCCTGCTGTCCCTCCCTGCTCCTCTCTGGAGAGCTTTTGAAGAGGCTGTGTGATTCCCGGAGAGGCGCGGTCCTGTGCTTAAGCCGTGCGCGCCTCGCTGATGTCCGTGACAAGGTAATATATTTGTCTGTCACTCTATTGCTTTCCCCCTGAGCGAGTTGATGAATGTACTGAGCCGACGAAGACGCGCAATAATCCCTCACATGCACTTAAATTGCACTGTGGCGGGAATGAGGAATGGAGGGATGCGGAGGGGGGGGGAGAGAGAGAGAAGACGCCGGTGCAGAGAGAGAGAGAGAGAGGGAGGGAGAGGGAGAGAGAGGGAGAGAGAGAGGGAGGGAGAGAGGGAGAGAGTGAGAGAGAGAGGGAGAGAGAGAGGGAGAGAGAGGGAGAGAGAGAGGGAGGGAGAGAGAGAGAGAGAGAGAGAGGGGAGAGAGAGAGAGAGAGAGAGAGAGGGACAGAGAGAGAGGAATAGAGAGAGAGATAGGGAGAGAGAGAGAGAGGGAGAGAGAGAGGGAGAGAGTGAGAGAGAGAGAGAGAGAGAGAGAGACCGGTGCAGGGAGAGATTGCACACACCTGAACGTGCACAAACATGTGTTTGGAATAAGTGTATCTGCTCCAGCATGCTTGGTGAGAGATGGGGGGGGTGGGGGAGAGAGAGGGGGATGGTGGGGGAGAGAGGGGGGGAGAGAGAGGG
>NW_028176118.1:2500-7801 GCF_949987555.1 Borostomias antarcticus
TCCCTCTGAAAGGGGAGTAGGTTAGGGAGGGGGAGGCGACTGAATGCGTAAATGATTGAGCCAAGCGGCGCTGCAACTGAACAGCCTTTGTCCGCGGCGCTCCCGGGCGGCGCCGTGCGCGGCATACTTAACGCGCGGTGGCGGCGCCGACCACCAGGCTTCTGCCACGGCTAGCCTGGCCGCCTGTCTGTCTGTTTGTTTGACTGAACTGGCTGCCTGTCTGTCTGTCTGACTGGCTGCCTGTCTGTCTGACTGACCTGTCTGCCTGTCTGTAGACGCTAGACCACAACCTGTCACCTGGTTTGTTAAAGTGGGTCGTGCTTTGGGCGGGGGGGGGGGGGGGGGGGGGTTGGGGGGGTTATTCAGCGTTAGGGTTATATGATGGAATATGGAAGGAGTAGGTTATTCAGCGTTAGGGTTATATGATGGAATATGGAAGGAGTAGGTTATTCAGCGTTAGGGTTATATGATGGAATATGGAAGGAGTAGGTTATTCAGCATTCTGGGTTATGTGATGGAATACGGGGCTAGTTTATGTTATGAATATCAATTCATCATGATAGCCTGTTGATATCTTGATACATTTACCACCATATACAGTAAGTGATCTACGGTAGAACATGGAACGTATTATAGCAAAACAACGAAAGCATTCAATTCCGTATCTAACTGTAGGCCTACTGTAGATATGAATCGCACAAGGCCGTGACGCGTACGCGACAGGCCTATCTTCGCCGTGTTTACAGTGAAGCGAACGTATGAAACAGTGACAGACTGGGACCCGAGCCGCGGCCTACCTCGCTGGATAGGATGCTGCCGTTGGATATGATGTCGGGTTGCTGGTCGCTGTACCCGGTGACGACGGCGCCGCACGGGCTGGCGTGCTCGCCGTCGCCGCCCCTCGACGGGCTGCAGGGCTTCAGGAACATCAGGTCCGTCTTGGCCGACTCGGGCGTCAGGCACACCTGGTAGCAGTAGGAGTTCTGGCTCTGGTGGTGGTGCGAGCCGAAGCCGCCGCCGCCCCCCACGCCGCCGCCCACGCCGCCTACGCCCGACTCCTCCACCGGCACCTGGCCCACCGGTCCCACGCCGGACGCCACGTTGGCGCTCTGGACCAGCATGATGTCGGACTTGCTGAGCTTCTTCTGCTTGCGTCCGCGGGCGTGGCGTCCGCAGCACGACCCGCAGCAGAGGCAGCACTCGCCCGCCATGAGGCAGGTGTACAGGTTGAGCTTCTTATCTTTCTGGCATCGCACGGCGAGCACGATCATGGCGAGCAGGAAGACGAACGACACCGAGCCCAGGGCGATGATCAGGATGAGCGTGAGGTCGAGCGCCGCGTCCTTGGACTTGCCGCCGCCGCGCTCGCCGCCACCGCCGCCGCCGCGGCCCTCCGCCACGCTGTCCACCAGCACCACGCTGACGCTGGCCGACGACGACAGCGGCGGTTGGCCGTGGTCGCGCACCTCGATCAGCAGGTCGTAGGCGCCCTGCGGGTCGCGCTTGGCCGAGACGCGGCGCGCCGTGCGCAGCTCGCCCGTGCGCCAGTCCATGCGGAACATGCCCATCTCGTTGCCGCGCAGGATGCTGTAGGACAGCCGCGCGTTCTCGCCGTCGTCGGAGTCCATGGCCACTACGCGCGTCACCAGGTAGCCCGGCTCGGCCGACCGCGGCAGGTGCTCCCTCGCCGTGCCGTTCTTACCCAGCGGCGCGATCACCGACGGCAGGTTGTCGTTCTGGTCCACGATGATGACATTCACGGTAGCGTTGGAGGAAAGGTCAAAGACGCCCGAATCTTTCGCTTGAACCATGAAGCTGAACTCCTTCAGCTGTTCGTAGTCGAAGGAGCGCAGTGCGTACAGGTAGCCCGTGTCCTGGTTGATTGACACGTACGTGTCAACGGACATGCCCTGGATATCGCACTCCAATATGGAGTAGGTAATGAGGGCGTTTTGCCCCACGTCGGGGTCCAGAGCGCTGACCGCGTGGATGAAGGCGCCAGGTACGTTATTCTCCGTGACGTACACATCATAGACCAGCTGCGTGAAGCGGGGCGCGTTGTCGTTCTCGTCCGAGACGTGCACTTTGATGGACTTACTGGTGGCGAGAGAGGGCTGCCCTTTATCTTTCACCACCACCGTGATCGTGTACGAGTCCGTGTTCTCCCGGTCCAGCGGCCCGTCCGTGACTATGGTGTAGTAGTTCTTGAACGACGATTTGAGTTTGAACGGCACGTCGCCCAGTATTTCGCAGCTCATCAGTCCGTTCTCACCCGAGTCTCGGTCCGTGACGCTGAACAGCGCGATCACGGTGCCCGGGGCGTCTTGCTCGCTCACCGACTCGGTCACGGTGCTGAAACTGATCTCCGGTGTGTTGTCGTTCACGTCCACGAGTTTAACCAGCACTTTGCAGTGCGCGGGGACCGCGTTGGGTCCCAGGTCCTTCGCCTGCACGTAGATCTGGTGCGTGCTGCTCTCCTCGTAGTCCACCTCGCCGGCCACCTCTATCCTCCCCGTCCTCGCGTCGATATTAAACAGGTCTTTTATCCGCGGCGCGTTGTGGCTGCTGAACGAGTAGACGATCTCTCCATTCTGCCCCTCGTCCACATCCGTGGCGTTCAGCTGGATGACCAGCGTGCCGACGGGAGAATTCTCCCGGAGGTTGACCGGGTACACCGACTGGTCAAACGTGGGCGCGTTATCGTTGGAATCCAGAACTTTCACGACTAGGAGAGCGGTGCCAGTCCGCTGTGGTGTCCCCCCGTCCACGGCCGTGAGCACGTACCGGTGCACCGCCTGCTGCTCCCGGTCCAGTGATTTTTCCAGCACCAGCTCAGCGAATTTGTTTCCATCGCTTTGGGTCTGAACGTCCAGGTAAAAATAGTTATTGTTCGTTATGGCATAGGTGTTGAGCGCGTTCGTTCCCACGTCAGGATCGAATGCGTTCTCCACGGGGAAGCGGGTACCGGGGATTGCGCTCTCTGATATCTCCACGGAAATGTCGGTCTCGGGGAAACTGGGGGGATTGTCGTTGATATCCACAATCTCGATCTCCACTCGAAAAAGCTCCAGTGGGCTTTCCAAAAACACCTCCAGGTGCAGTAGGCACGGAGTGGTCTGCTTACAAATCTCCTCCCGGTCGATTTTCTCCTTAACAAATAGCGCCCCGTTCTCCAGATTCACCTCCAGGTACGGCGTCCTCGAGCTGGGCACCGTCTGGAAGCGGCGAGAGGAAAGTTTGGTGATGTCCAACCCCAAATCCTCCAAGATATTCCCAACCACGGTCCCCGGTTCCTGCTCCTCCGATACGGAGTAGTGCAGCTGGGACAGCGCTCCGTCCAGGACGGAGAGCAGGAGCAGTAAGAAAATCATCTCCCCGCTGTCAAGTGCACTTGGATTGGGAAAACCAAACAAAACAAAAAAAATATTATTCCGTTTTACTATTAAAACTGAGCATCTCTCGGTTCTGACCGCAGCACGGGAAGAGACCAGAGAATTAGGCTGCCAAAATCTGAAATTCCTCTCTTCTGCGTCGTGTCAGTCGAAAACCATGTCGTTTCAGTAGTCAGAAGCACTGCCATTGGATCTGCGCTTCTCCGTTTTAATCAATTCTGTCCCTGTCTGTGAGTTTGGCGTCGGGGCAAACATTGCAGAGAGCGAGGCAGAGCCAAGGCGCGCACACGGGCTCCACTCCGTCCTCCACCGAGAAACTGCGGTTCCAAAAAAAAAAGTCACAACTGAAAAAGATCAAATCCCATACAAATAGATAGGAAATAAATAGAGCGTCAAAATTACCCGGGAATTTGTCAAATCTCTATTTATAAATGCGGATGGCAATTGTGAAAGCGGACTTTCTCCGTCAGCTATGTAATCACTGCGGTCTACGCGCTGAGGGCAGACGGTCCTGACTGAGCGGCTCCTGAAAGGCGAGTGAGGGGAGCCGGGGTTGGTTTTGCGCAGAGCTCCGTTTCCCACCAGCCAATGGTGGCCCCGGACACCCGGCGAGGTGACTCCTGATTGGGGCAGCGCCACGCCAGCCACGGCGCACAGCGCGGACCCTTCTAATAATACAGCCCAGTTAATGGCCATCCACTCACTGCACAAGCAAGGGAGAGAAATTAAATGTTTTACACGTCCTGCGAATTAAAAAGTCAGATCGGGGGGGCTGACCGTTGAATCGTTGAAGCTGTGGCAGAGCACAGTGCCGTTGTTTATGGGCCGGCATTACGCACGGAGAATATGAAACATTGGATATTTAGAAACTGCCTTGAGCATACATCATCGCGGTGCAGTCTCTCTCACTACCTCGAATGAATAAGGAGATAATTACCAAAGACAGTGTAGTATGTCCTGACAAGCAATACGACCCGCATGGGAATTAGATGGAGAGTGCTTTAGAAGCAATTATTTCAGTAGCTTTCTTTAGGCTATAGGGAAAGGCTACCAGGCCGCCGTAACGGCATGAGTTATTGACTGAACGCTGGCTAAAAGAGAACTAAACATTACAAAGACCGTCCTTCCAGCTAGAGTGGCGTCTCTCTCTCTCTCTCTCTGTCTCTCTCTCTCTCTCTCTCTCTCTGTCTCTCTTCCTCTCTCTCTCTCTCTCTCTCTCCTTCTCTCTCTCTCTCCCCCTATCTCTCTCTCTCTCTCTCTCTCTCTCCTTCTCTCTCTCTCTCTCTCTCATATACACTCGGACAGTGTCTAGCCTTGATGATGATGATGATGATGATAGTGATGATGATGATGATGATGATGATGATGACGCATTGGCCCATGACTCAAATGGACACTAGTGCCCAACTGGTTACATTAGACCATGTTGAAGGCACCATTCGCATTTCGGCCCCCATCTGTTCCGCCGGCTCTGATAGGCCCATGCCCGTGAACGTGGATGAAGCCCGGGAGTGCAGCCAAGTCCTCAACCAACACCCGCCCCCTGGCGGACAAAACACATGCCATGACACGCACCCATGGACTCTCTCTCTCTCTCTCTCTCTCTCTCTCTCTCTCTCTCTCTCTCTCTCTCTCTCTTTCTCTCTCTCTCTCTCTCTCTCTCGCTCTCTCTCTCTCTATTTTTCTCTCTCTCTTTCTCTCTCTCTCTCTCTCGCTCTCTCGCTCTCTCTCTCTAGCCTATATCACACACACACACACACACACACACGCGCACGCACGCACGCTGTTAATTGGAACTCGAATTCTAACAGGTAGCCTCCAATATTTCTATTAAGTAGCTGCATACATCTCAAATACACAGTTGAATCAATTAGACACGAGCAGAGCCTGCCATATTAGGCCTTTTATC
>NW_028176117.1:0-85000 GCF_949987555.1 Borostomias antarcticus
AGTGCCCAATTGATCATTCTGAGCCTTTGCCAGCCAATAAAGTACTCAAATCACTATTGTTCTGTAACATGAATATGTACAAAAAGGCTGAAGCTCATGTAGTGCAAGGGATTATCTCGTTGAACTCATGTGAGATAGCTATATCCAGACTGAAGGCAACGAAGTGTTGCACCTTCTCCTCCAAGTGTATATGGATAAGTAGGCCTATGATGAGCCACAACAATAGTCGGTAACTGGTAGCGACGGTGAGCAGAGAATTCACGTCAGGAAAAATACCTACTGACAACTGACCAGTTTGTTTGGTTCTGTCGTAGTCAGGCGTCGCAGTTACAACCAGCGGAAGCAATCCAGCGTGTTTCCGCTGAATGTTCAGTTAAACCTCAATACTGACAAACACTCTGATGGCATTAGTGGAAAAATTGTCAGCGATGTGATGGATCGTTCTTATGATCGAATGATTCAACGACATCGTGATAGTTGCCAAGGTCTGGTTGGAAAACGACAGGCTATGTAACTGGTAGCGGATACGGCTTAAGACTTTGAGGCTTTTTACGTACAGAGCAAGATTGGGATTAGCAAACAGACGACCTGTAGATCATCAGTTTTGACAGTAATGGCCTTGTGATGCGAGGATAAGGATTGGGGAAAGCAGCACGTACGAACGTGCAAAATAGTTAGTAGAGTCTGCAACCTAGGACACATCAGGGAGAGAAGAAAGATCTCAAACGAATGAAACAGGTAGTCACTGTTTATATGGTAAAACCACATCTTCGAACGTCAGAATCGGTCATGGGTATGGATAGGAAGAGCTACAACGTTGTTAAATTACGTCTTCCAGCCAAGAATAAGAGAGTGTAGGTCAGTGTAGAAAGTGAGGCATAAGCCGTGATTTAAGAAGCTTTCGAGGAAACGCTCAGGAGAGATGCGGAGTAGAAATTGCAGTGGGTAATTGTTATTAACGGGCACAGCATCAGCGGAAACTGATTACTTGGATTAACGTGAGTTCGGCGCTACAATTTTAGCTATAGGCCATGGATTGTAAGGGCTTTAGGCATAGTGATGTTTGCTGAAAAGTGCCCAATGGTTCATTCGGATCATTTACAGCCAATTAAAGTACTCAAATCACTCTTTTTCTGTAACATGAATATGTACAAAAATGCTGAAGCTTATGTAGCACAAGGGATTATCTCGTCGAACTAGCGTTGGATTATGAAAAGAGGGGAGTTAAAGCAACCATCATCATGGCTTTTATCCATGTACTTGAATAGTTGTGGAAAGCCGGTAACTGCTTACACGACAAAGGGTATGTGGATATTGAAATCTTGGTGGCAGAACGGTTCCTGAAGATACTCAGGTGATGGTCTTACAAGGTGTCCCGTGGAATTCGGCAAAGTGCGCGCAATAGTGGTCTGATAAAACGTAAGGTCATTGATAAGTGTTCAGACTATTTTCAAAAAAACCGTCCTAGGCTCTGCTATGACAAGGTGCTGTATGCTGGCTATCAGATTGCCAGTGGAGTTATTGAGTGGCTTTCCCATTTGATCAATGACCGCATGGATCTATCCGTGGCAAAGTATGGTTTGCAAGTGGCAGAGGCTGTGTTACAGGTACGCTCATTGGATTCAAGTAGAGATTGGCAGGCGTATTGGAACTTCCATAAGGAATGCTCTGCCTTCGTAATCATAGAGCCCTAATGAATGTGGCGCCGTAGCAAGGTACCTCACCAATTCAACAACGTTGTCGTTCTTCCGATCCATATCCATGACCGATCATGACGTCGAGGCTTGAGTTTTACCGTATAAACGGTGGCTACATGTGCCATTCGTTTGCGATCTTTCTTCTTTCCTTGACGAGCCTAGCTTGCAGCTTCTGCTGACTTTTTTGCACGTTATTATGTGTTGCTTACCCTAACCATTCCTAGCGCATCACTAGGCCATTACCGTCAAAACTGATGATCTTCAGGTCTTCTGTTGGCTCAATCACAACCTTACGCTGTTCGTAAAAACGTAAGTTCGACGAGATAATCCCTTGCTCTATATAGTCTTAAGCTTTTTTGTACATATCCATGCTACAGGGAAATAGTGATTTGAGTACTTTATTGGCTGGTAAAGGCTACAAAGGAGCCATTGGTCACTTTTGTTAAAAAAAACATCACTATGCCTCAAACCATTGAAATCTATGGGTGTGGTTCTTTTGATACGACAATGCGGCCGCTAAAACATACTAGTTTTCGCTATATCGGTAACAAAAAAGATACGGTTTTATGGTGATATAACGTTTTTAAACCAATAACCATACTCAAAGCCAATGGCTGTAGCCAAAAGTTAAGCGTCGCACTCACGTTAACTTAAAACCAAACTTACAACCTGTAGACGTTTTCCCCGTTTAGCTTCTTCACTGAAAACTTTGTGCCTGTTGATCCTATGGTTGTCACAGACAACTATGGGCGTAGAATCAATAAATGACAGGCCAGTTGGGTTTCCCATGCACTGAGACTGTAGATAAACCGTCAGTGGTATCAAAGCCTGTTTAGTTAGTTCTACAAAGTGATTGTATGATACCAAGTTAGGGGAATAGTCTGATTTATGTTATGTCATCAATCGCTGGTAATAGTGCTTGAAATTGCGAAAGGTACTCTGATGGGAATAGATGATGATGGTAATTATTTCACTGAGCGATAGCTGGGATATCATTGGAGGCTTTTGTGAATGACAGATGAGTTGTCTATGCCATTGTGATTAAAATGTTGTGCAGAGATCATCTGCATCATAGAATACACTGACAATAGACACGTGAGCCTCTAGTCCGTTATTTATGGTATGTTATCCGTAAGATAGCTAAATGGCTTGGACTCCGCTGTTTTTCACCATCGAACTAACGTTAGTTATTTTGTTAACCCAGAGTAATGGGTTGATTTCGTGGTGGAAGATGATGGTGGCTTCTACTTTTGTAACTCGGCCTTTGGATTTATTGAGTAAGGTAGTTGATGAATCTGCAATTGTTTGCTTTTTTCATGCGTCAGAAATACATTGTTCGCTTCAGCTGCATCAATACGGATGACTGCCAGTAATTCAATCTCTTTGGTTTCGATGTTTCTACCAGCCTGAATGATATTGCCAATAGACTTGCCGTCACTGTTATAAAGACTGGTATTAATTGCTGGTTGTATAACGTCTGCCATGGTCAGCCGGTAACAGCGGCTTTTCTGCTGACCAAGATTTTGCATCCTAGTAACAATTTCCTGCCCGGTATAGCAACCCTTTCTGAAGCTAACGCCTCCTAGGGATGGTTGGTTAAGTTGTTGTGGAATGTATTTCTCGGCGGTTTCTTCGCATATTTCTGGAATCACTGATTCAATATTCAGTAGCTGCCAGAAATATTCGGTTGCTGGTGTAAGCTCTTTTGTTAAGGCAGTCCACCAGTGAGGCAGTTCATTCTGGTGAAGCCAGAGTTCATATCGCATATAAATACTGGGGGCTTTCATCAGGAAGCCATGCGTGGAAACTTTTATCACCTCAGTCTTTTCCGGGAGTGATGTGTTTTGAAAAATGTTTGATAATTTTGAATTTATGTTTTCCCCAGATAAGCCAAGAATCAGGAAGTCTGGTAGACTAGAAAGATGAACTTTGAAAAACACAGCATACTTTTCTAGTGTTTCGATCGTCGTTTCAGTGACATCAGAACGCATGGAAAGCAGGTAGTTTTCTCCATCATTCATAATTTTGAAAGTAGTGTACATGCGGCCTTTAGAAGAACAGGCTACGCCACTGCCATGATGGAGGGTATCAAGCTGTGTCATATGGGTTGAAATCTGCCCTTGTAAAAACTTTTGACTATCAGGACCATTTACACTGATCAGGCTGTGTCTCGATAATACTGAGACAGCATCTGAGTTGAGAGTTTGTGGTGTCTTAGAAAAACCTGTCAACTGTTCTCCTTCATAAACAGCTCCATGAGTTTTTAAATAGGTCTTCCAGTAAGTGGACATCTGAGTACCTTGCTATCTGATTTACTGTAATTTGAGAAGGTTGGGCACTGATGTTAAGCATATAGAGTATGAATTTTGGTTGCCATGTTGTCATCATGTGTGCCTGTAATGCTGCACAAAGTATTTTCTAACGAGTTTTTTGAATAGACAGGAGCATAATAGAGGATTATTGCTTCAAAGGAAAAAGGTAAAATTAATTGTTGGAGTCATTCTTAGATGCTGGGCGAAAATGAATTAAAATGCCTTCAATGGCGTAGTCGCCGTGGGATGCTTGAATTAGATGTGCTGCTGGAGCCATTTACCATGGAAGTCTTGTCTGGGTTGAGTGACACAGATCAGCAAACCTATGTCAGATTGTTGGAATGTGAGGATCCTGATCTCTTCAGTTGGTTCATGAGTGGAACAAGACCAGAGGATAAGGCGTTAAGTCTGATGGTCGATAGGGTGCTGGAGCGTTGGTTATACAAGGATGAGCTTTTGTGAAGTTAAATTAAGGCGTTCTTACTATCATTGCGTTATTTGACTTCTAAGCCACTTTGCAGCATTGCTTGCATTGTGGCTCACCTCTGTGATAATAATTACTAAGTCTGCTTTGTCTGGAGTATTGCTTTTTCACTTGAGGTTTATCTTCTTCAAGCATTCTTCCAATATCAACACCAGCGGCCTGATGAATGATCACAGGTGTGTTAACTTGGGAGAGTAGTGGTTCAGGCCGTGGCCAGAATGAGAGGTTGTAGTTACTTCAATACTTAACGTAAAGTTCGACTTTTTTAGAGCCCATGGAAGCTTAAAATCCCGTACTACCAATGGTTACAGCGAAAATAGTGTCCGTTAGCTGGCATTAACTATGGTTAATCTGACGCTATAGACGCGTAAGTTTGGTGTTATTCTCGGTTTCCAAGAGTTTGGTCATATAGTCGTGTTGGCTTAATACCTTAAAAAGTATGTAGTGTCCGTCTTACAGGAAAGTATTTCCCAATCCTAAAATAAGCCTTCAATGAGAGTAAGCCAAGGGTTACAGTTCTTTAGTTCAGAAATGGTTTAAAACAGCAATTCCCTGCAGGACTATAGTTACTCGGCCGCCTTGTTATCGCTCATTGGTTACGCCTTTGACTCAAGTGCATGCGGCGTAGTTCCTTCTCGTTGCTAATCTGACAGGGATTTCGGCTTTACATAAGGCGTCATTCTATTTTGGTGCGGCACTTTTGATATGTCAATGCAGCCGCTAAAATATCATGGTTTCCGATATATCCAGTAACGAAAAAGAGACGGTTTTGTGGTGATATAACGTCGTTAAACCAATCACTACATAACACCGTCTTTTGTTACCGCATCCTACGGCAATACTCTCGATTATTCATTCTTCTCCCCAGTTCGTGATCATTTGGACGCTATCATGCAGCACCTTTAATTCACTCTCCAACAAGAGCATGGCACCACAGATAGCTATATCCAGACTGTAGGCACCTAAGTGTTGCACCTTCTACTTCAATGGTATCTGAATAAGCAGGTCAATGATGAGCCGCAGCAATCGTCGGTAACGGTAGCGATGGTGAGCAGAGAAATCACGTCAGCAAAAACACCTCCAGACAACTGACCAGCTTGTTTGGTTCTGTCGTAGTTACCGCCAGCGGAAGCAACTCAGTGTGTTTCCGCTGGATGTTCAGTTAAACCTCAATACTAACCAGTACTATTATGGCATAAGGGAAAAAATTGGGTGTGGTTCCCTTGCTACGACGTCACATTCATTAGTTCTCCATGATTACGAAGGCGAGAGCATTCCTTATGAAAATTCCAATATGCCTGCCAATCTCCACTTGAATCCAGTGAGCGTAGCTTCAACACAGCCCCGGCCCCTTGCAAACTCCATTTTACCTCGGTTCGATCTATATGGTCATTGATCAAATGGCGGCAAGCTCTATCAATGATTACACTGGCAATCTGGTAGCCAGCGTACAGCGCCTTGTCATAGCATAGTTTGGGGCGATTTTTTTGAAGATAGTCTGCACGCTTATCAATGGCCGTCCGTTTTGTCAGACCTCTCTTGCTCACACTTTGCCTGATTCAGGGCCACATTGTAAGACTCTTCCATGAGTATCTTTAGGGACCGGCTTTCCACAGATATTAAAGTACATTGCTAAAGTCCATGATGATGGTTGCCTTAACTCCTTTCTTTTTCAGAATCATGGTAATCAGTTTCTGCTGATTGGGATGCCAATTAATAACAATGACCATCTGCCGTTTCTGCTCCGGATCTCGCCTGAGCGCTTTCTCGAAAGCTTCTTCTATCACGGCTTCAGCTTATCTTTCTACACTGGCCCACACTCTCTTATTCTTGGAGTGAGGACGGAATTTAACAACGTTGTCACTCTTACGACCCATATCCATGACCGATTATGTCGTTCGAGGATTGGGTTTCACCGTATAAACGGTGGCTACCTGTGCCATGTTGTTTGCGATCTTTCTTTTCTCTAGGACTGGGTTTGGTTTGCAGATTTTGCTGACTCTTTTGCGCGTTCTTCCTAGTTGCTTACCTCAACCCTTACGGGCGCATCACCAAGGCATCACCGTCAAAACTGAGGATCTGCAAGTCTTCTGTTTGCTCAATCCCAACCTTGCGCTGTTCGTAAAAATCCCCAAAGTCTTGAGCCGTATCCGCTACCAGTTGCAAAGCCTGTCGTTTTCCAACTATCCCGAGGCAATTCGCACGATGTCGTTTAATCGTTCGATCATAAGAGCGATCTATCACATCGCTGATAATGTTTTTTCTCATGCCATCAGAGTACTGGTCAGTATTGAGATTTAACTGAGCATCCAGCGGATACACGCTGGATTGCTTCCGCTGTCTGTAACTGCGATGCCTGCTGTGACAAAACCAAACAAGCTGGTCAGTTGTCTGTGGGTATTTTTTGTTGACGTGATTTCTCTGCTCATCATTGCTACCAGTTACCGACGGTTGCTGCGGTCATCATTGGCCTGCTTATTCAGATACTCTGGGAAGAGAAGGTGCAATACTTAGTTGTCCTTCAGTCCGAATATAGATCTCTACGGTGCTATGCTATTGTTGGAGAGTGGATTAAAGGTGCTGAATGATCACGAGCTGGTGAGTAGCATGAATAATCGATGTAATTGGCGCAGGATGCGCTCACAAGAGACGGTGTTATGTGGTTATTATGTTACCTACGTTATATCACCATAAGACCGTCTCTTTTTCTTTACCTGATATATCGAAAACCATGATGTTTAGCGGCTGCATTGTTGTATCAAAATAGCCGCACCCAAATCCATTGTCCGTCCGCTGTTTACGCTTCAGGCAGCCTTGTCAAGGTACTCCTTGATCAAGCTGGTAATCTGGGCTTCGAAATAGCCTGCAACAACGGTTAAATATTGCCTGATTATACCAGTCTCCAGCGTGCTCAGATTGAAGTGTAGGAAATGTCTTAAGGTTGTTTCAATCCATCGATAATACTCATCTTTTGATTACACTGTGGGCTCGATATTAGTGGTTATGTGGAGTAGTTACTCTACCTGTTTGAGCGTTTTGATGCGCCATGTGTTCATTATGATTTTCATCCAGTAATAAATGTACGAAAGATCAGAAATTACAGGCTCATTTCATGCTAGAAATAAGGCTTCCATTCAGACTCATTTCATATTGGAGAGACTTGGAAAGTAAGGAAAGTCTAACATCGCGGCCACTTATCTGATTCAAACTGAGAATTTAAGGTAAGCACCGTCCATCTTTACTTGATTCTGCTTCCGGACGGTGCAGACCTCCAGTTAAGGTACATGCTTTCAGGCTAAGGCTGATTTTGGAATCGTCTTGCCTTTTCGGTCACAAGACTGGTAGTTTTCTGGAACCAGAATAGTATCTTGAATATATTCAGTCTCATTGGGGTAATCCATGGTGTAATGCAGGCCGCGTGACTCTTTTCTAGTCATTGCGCATCGTATGATCAGCTCAGATACCTGAGCAAGATTTCGAAGCTCAATGAGGTCGTTGCTGATTTTAAAGTTGCTGTAAAATTCATTGATTTCAGATTGTAACAACTCCACACGATTCATAGCTCTTTGCAGTCGTTTTGTCGTTCTTACAATCCCAACGTAATCCCACATAAAACGACGCAACTCATCCCAGTTATGTGAGATGACAACATTTTCATCAGAGTCAGTTACTTGGCTCTCATCCCAGCTTGGCAGTGATGGCGTCTCTGGGTATCGATGAATAGTATCCCTGATTTGTTCAGCACAACTTTTAGCCGATACAAAACATTCCAGTAGGGAGTTGCTGGCTAACCGGTTAGCGCCATGGATACCGGTAAAACTGCACTCTCCAATTGCAAAAAGGCCTTTGGTATCGGTTTGCCCACTTTGATCGACTACAATCCCACCACAGGTGTAATGGGCGGCAGGGACAATAGGAATTGGATCTCTGGTGATATCAATATCGTAGCCTAAGCATTGTTCGTAAATAGTGGGAAAGTGTGAACGAATGAACTTAGCTGGCTTATGGCTGATGTCCAAGTAGAGACAGTCTGAGCCCAAACGTTTCATTTCATGATCGATGGCTCTGGCGACAATATCCCTTGGGGCAAGCTCTTCCCGATAGTCATACTCTTTCATGAATCGTGAGCCATCAGGGCGTATCAACAGCCCCCCCTCACCTCGTACCGCTTCAGAAATAAGAAATGACTTGGCGTTTGGGTGATAGAGGCACGTTGGATGAAACTGGTTAAACTCCATATTGGCAACCCTGCAACCTGCCCGCCATGCCATTGCAATGCCATCTCCGGATGATCCATCGGTATTGCTGGTATAGAGGTAGGTTTTGCTGGCTCCGCCGGATGCAAGGACAGTACACCGGCTTCTGAATACCTTGATTTGATCAGTATTCAGGTCAAGTATATAAACACCAACGCATCGATGCTCATGTTTTCTAGGGTGCTTATAAGGATAGATGCCAAGCTTGCTGGTGGTAATCAAATCGATAGCAAGATGGTAGTCAAACAGATCTATATTGGATTTTGACTTAGCTTGGGCAAGCAAAGTGTCTGATATAGCCTTGCCAGTGGCATCTGCTGCGTGCATGATTCTGCGGGAACTGTGTCCACCTTCGCGGGTGAGATGGAAATAGAATGGTCTGTCAATAGTGTTGTCTAGTGTGAAAGGAACTCCTTGGTTGATCAGCCACTCTATGCTTTCCCGTCCATTTGTAACAATACGCCGAACAGCAGATTCATTACATAATCCGGCACCAGCTATTAGAGTATCTTGGACATGCTGGTTTATATTGTCCCCAACTTGGTCCAGTACTGCTGCCACTCCCCCTTGGGCCCAGTACGTTGATCCTGCACTTAATGAGTCCTTACTGAAAAGAGCTGTACGAATATTAGAAGGCATTCGTAGCGCAGTAGTAAGGCCGGCAGCGCCTGAGCCAATTATGATTACATCATAATCAAATGGCTGTTGCATAAGAGTCCCCTGTCATCAGATTATTCTGACGTAATATATCCTTCATATAATCATAAGAAAATGAATGCCATGTGGATTAATGTGCTAGCCTGTGGAACAGAAGTCGCTAGGCCCTTAGCACTGTACGTGCTCGCGGTAGTTGGAACTTAACTGTTGGCAAGTGTGATAAATGAGAGCTACTTACTAATCTATTTAGGCTAAAGTAACTATTTTTCAGCCGATGAAAAGAGTGCAGTAGATTCATATCAAGAAAACTGGAACTAAAAGCAACTGACACGCAAATATTCCGATGCCTCTAATTGATAGTCTGTGGCTCGTGCCTGTTTGTGGCATTATGTATAATGTTTGAGTTTTACTATAGTACGTTATATCAATAAAGATAACTTGTTAGGGTTCCAATATAATCACAGCGCCTGAGTAGGCTATATCGTGGTGGACGAATACTTTTATAACGCGATGTTCGACTTGTCTTACTTTCCCGAAAGTCGAACATGCCCTGATTTTCAAGAGCTTCAGCCAATACGTCCATATGGTCAAACTATGGAAAACCGAGAATAACGCCCAACTTACACGTCGATAGGCGGCAGATTAAGCATAACCGTGGTGCACTAACGTACGCTATTTACGCTGTAACCCTTTGTAAGCCAAGGATTTTAAACTTGCAGGGTCTTTAAAAAAGTCGGACATCGCGGTTTATAGTAAAAAATTGAAAATATCAGGGACTTTTCTTTATTTTGATGGTCTATACATTGGCGGACAAATTGAGTCTTATGTTGCACAATAATGTCATTCTTGGTGCTCCTACCACGGTTAGGTGGAGAAGCCTGAATGGTCGATAATCAGGACTCTGATCAGCAGTTGGTTGATCGTGTTAAGCAGGGCGACAAACGGGCTTATGATGTGCTGGTAATAAAGTATCAGCATCGTATCCTTGGGCTTGTTGGCGGTTATGTCAGTGACTTTCAGGAAGTTCAGGATGTAACGCAGGAGGCCTTTATAAAGGCATATCGTGCGTTAGACAAGTTTCGTGGGGATAGCTCGTTCTATACGTGGTTGTACCGTATAGCGGTTAACACGGCCAAGAACCATCTTGTATCGAAAGGACGGAGATTGCCAGAGTCTGACATTGATGTTCATGATGCAGACTTCTTGGAAACAGCGACAGCGCTAAGAGTCGTTGATACACCGGAACGTAACCTGTACTGTGACGAGATTGAGCAGGTTATTCACGATGTTATCCAGCGGTTACCAGATGAACTCAGAACTGCTGTGATGTTGAGGGAGTTTGATGGGCTCAGTTATGAAGAGATAGCCGATGTTATGGACTGTCCGGTAGGAACAGTACGTTCCAGAATTTTCAGGGCAAGAGAGGCTATTGATCGTGAAATCAGGCCGTTATTAGGGCATGGTTAACAGGGTTGACCAACGCATGGCAGCAGTCAGCCTGCGTGGATACCAAGGGTTTGACAATGAGTGAAAAAGGTCATCAAATCAGTGCCACAGAACGTCTGAAGGAATCTCTGTCGGTTTCTCTGGACGGGCAGTCGAATGAGCTTGAGTTGCGCAGAGTGCTTGAGGGTATTAGTAGAGATGATGAACTTAGAGCATTGGCTGGGCGTTACCGGCTTATTGGTGATGTAGTGCGTGGCGAGACTTGGCAGCTTACCAGTGTGGATATTTCTAAAAGCGTCATGGCTGCGATTGAGCAAGATGTAAATACTACCATCAGTCAAGGATTTTCCATTTCATCGCGTTTTCCTGTCAATGGCTCTAGTATTAATTCAAAATTTAGTAACGTTATTGAATGGTTTTTGCCATTATTAGGCAGAGTCGCCATGGCTGCCTCTGTTGTAGTGGCTATAGTTGTGGGAGTGCGGAATAGCAACTCATCTTCTGATGTACAGTTGATGGCAGTTAATGAACCTGCAATACTGACTCAGCCAGTTCATTTGGCTCATATAGGACATAATGATTACGGTGCATCAGGTATTCGTGCTGGTTATAACTCCAGACTTCATGAAAGCATTACACCTGAGCAGCTTGCCTATGCGCAAAGCCTTGCTGATCGTGCTACCAGAGAACGTTTTCATGCTTATGCCCTTCAGCATGCAGAGTTATCTGCTATGGGTAATGGGCAAAGTATTTTGTCATTTGCCAGATTGACTAGTTTTGACAACCAATAAGTCTATGAAACAAACGCAATGGATTACCGGTAAGTTGCTGGTGCTGGGTATTTTCATCAGCAGTTTTCTGAATGCAGAGACGGTTCCAGATTCCAGCTATTCCCTTGAAAAAATGGTAGATTCAACTAGGAAACTCAGTTTTCATGGTGAGTTTGTCTATCAGCAAGGGGTTCAACTCGAAACACTAAGGATTATTCATCAAGCAGGTGATAAAGATCAGTATGAAAAAGAACTAATTCTTTATCTTGATGGGGCACCAAGAGAAGTGATTCGTGCTGGAAATGAATTGTTCTTTTCAAGCTATAACGAAGGGGTGACCAAGTTTCAACATGGTCCTATGATGCCTGTTATTAACAAGCTTCAAGTCGGGATATCTGAAAAGTATTACGATGTGGAAATTGTTGGTATTGATCGGGTGGCTGGTCGTGAGGCTGTTTTATTGTTGTTGCGTCCTAAGGATAGCTTTCGCTATGGTTATCAGCTATGGCTTGATCGAGAGTCATCGTTATTGCTCAAATCGGTTATGGTTGACGATCATGGTAGGATTATTGAGCGTTTGCAATTTACTTCCTTAAATGTTGGATCACCATCTGATGACTCTCATGATCTCCTTATACGAAAGCCTCCTAGTGTAGATAAAACTATCACCGTGAAAAATCAGCCAGACAAACAATATGATCCACTTGAGTGGGAAACTGGTTGGTTGCCTGATGGCTTTGTTCTAGACAATAGAAGCGTTCGTACATCGCCGGTTAGTCAGCATAACGTTGATGCATTGGTATTCTCTGATGGTATTGCCAGTTTTTCTGTTTTTGTTGAGCAGGATGATACCATGGTTCTTAGTCAAGCTTCTGAAAAAATCGGCTCTATTTCTGCAGTGTCCAAGATATATCGAGAAGGGAATCAATATTCCCATGTGACAGTTGTTGGAGATATTCCGTTGGGTACTGCAGAGCGAATAGCGGTATCTGTTCGGCCGTTGAAGGCAAAACCTTGATATAATGATCAGGTAAGTTTACTGGACTTAATGGCTGTAGATTCTTTTATTACTTCGTTACCGATGTGTATAGGTTTTCAGAAATATGGTAGAAGAGCAGGGGCGAGTCGTTGCGATCGAGAGTGGGTATGTATGGGTTGAAACTATCAGGCGATCAAGTTGCTCCGGTTGCAGTGCTAGAGAAGGCTGCTGGCAACATCTTTTTGGGAAATATAACCATGGCGCGTCTTTTCCCTACATAAAAGCAAGCAGCCGTTTGGCATTACAGGAAGGTAATCAAGTTGTTGTCGGCATTCCCGAAGGTTCGCTTCTGATGGCTTCTTTTTTTATTTACCTTTTTCCACTCTTCCTCTCAATGATTGGACTGTGGTTGTCTTCGCTGGCTGGTTTAACCGATTTGTGGTTAGCACTTATAGCCGGCTCCAGTCTGTTGTGTGGTTTTTTTGTCGTGCGAGTTGTTGGGGAAAAAATGGCAGCTGATATATGTCGTGTCGAAGTGGTAAGGGTATTGCCCTCTGAAGGATTGTCTTTTTTTGAGGATAGAGTCGGCAAGCTACTTACTTGCAGGTATGGATGATTGTTTATGCCATCCTTCCTGACTTTGCAGAGGTAGAGGGATTAGTAAGTGGTGTTTAATGATCAGTTAATATAGAGATCACTTTGGTTGCCCATATCATCCAAATGCAGTCACTACTACTGGAGAGATAAGTCTGCAGTGATACTTTTAATATTAGATAAGGTTAAACCTAAGGAGAAATAATATTTATGAGTGTAGTGTTTTTTCTCTTCAAAAAGTCATTTTACAATTTTTGGATGACCGTGCTTTTGCTTTATGCAGCGTTGGCAAATGCTGCATCTGATGCTTCTGAACTGCCCAATTTTTCATGGTTGTTTGAGCGGGCCTCACCGGCTGTGGTGAATATCAGTACTTTGGCTAGGCCGAAAGCGAGGCAGCATATATATGGTCCTGGAGGTGAAGAGTTTCCAGAAATATTTCGACGCTATTTTGGTATTCCACTCCCTGACGAAGGGGCTTCTGGTCGCTTTCAGCCCATGTCTCTTGGCTCCGGGTTTATCATCTCTTCTGATGGATATATTCTGACTAATAATCACGTTGTTGATGGTGCTGATCAGATTATTGTCAGGCTGAGTGATAGAAGTGAACGTTCTGCGGATCTTGTTGGTGCTGACAAACGTTCTGATCTTGCTCTTTTGAAAATTAAAAGTGATCGTAGCTTGCCGGTCGTAAAAATTGGTGATTCTGACAGTGTTAAGCCTGGAGAGTGGGTGGCTGCTATAGGATCACCATTTAACTTTGAATACTCGATCACCAAAGGTATTGTAAGTGCTCTAAATAGAAGCCTGCCGAGCGACTCTTATGTGCCATTTATACAAACTGATGTTCCTATTAATCCGGGTAACTCGGGTGGACCGCTTTTCAATATGAGAGGTGAGGTGATTGGGATTAACTCTCAAATTTTCACTCGTTCAGGTGGGTTTATGGGGCTCTCATTCGCTATACCTGTTGACCATGTAATGTGGGCAGTGGATCAGCTGAAAGATAAAGGCTATGTTACTCGTGGTTGGTTGGGTGTAGCTATTCAGGATGTCGATCGTGAGCTTGCGGAATCATTTGGGCTGGAAAGGCCGATGGGAGCATTGGTTAGTCATGTAGTCCCAGGTGGCCCTGCTGACAAAGCTAGGTTGCACCCAGGCGATATTATTGTTCGGTTCAATCAAAGAGATCTCAGTAGCTCCGGCATACTGCCAATGTCGGTAGGTGTTATCAAGCCTGGCGAGACAGCAAAGCTTGAGTTTATCAGGAACGGCAAGCGTAAGATGGTAGATGTTGAAGTGGGCCAGCTGCCTGATGAAAGTAATACCCCCCAAGAAAAAAATAGTGATAATCAGGTCTCTGATAAAAACCCACTAGGCGTTCAGGTTACTGAGCTAGACGAGAACTATCGAAGTAAACTACGTCTGGACGAAGATGTTCATGGGGTGGTGGTGATTGGTGTCAATCTTGGTGCAGGGCGTTCCATTGGTTTAAGGCAGGGTGATGTGATCACTGACCTGAATAATCGTAGAGTTACCACTGTGCCAGAGCTAAAAACGGTCGTTGCTAAGTTGCCCAAAAACCGCTCTGTATCTATGCGCGTAATTCGTGGAGGCAATCCAGGATACATCACTTTCCGTCTTAATTAATAACCATTTGGTAACGCGGTGTTCGACTTTTTTTATCTTCCTTATAAAGTCTAACATCTCTTTAATACCAAGGCTGGTAGCTATTTTATTCATTCTGTCAAGCATAGAAATACTGGCAGTAACAACTATTTCAAGCATCGTGAGACGTGCCTGTAGCTCACTCAGGTACAGCACTAAAGTACATTAACAGCCTTGTAGTCCTCGCCTACTCAAGGAACTTTAATTTCCATGCCCTTGGGAAAGTCGTACATCGCGTATTTGTTATAAGCACAATATATGATCATGGAGTACTGTGATGACATGTTATAGAATAGTACGGAATGATTTATAGTAGATAAGATACTTTTAAATCGCTGTCTAGGCTGTGTTCATAGGTTTAGTTAAAATAGGCGTTGTTTTTTGTCGCGGTCTGGAGCGGCAGTTTTATCTGCAAGACAACTAGGCCAACATAGTCCCCGCTAGTGCGGGGACAACTTTTTTGTAGTGATGTTATCGTGAGCGAGCTAAGCCTTATCAGGAACTTTGCAATCATTGCCCATATTGACCATGGCAAATCGACTTTGGCTGACCGGTTTATTCAAACCTGCGGCGGGCTCAGTGAACGTGAAATGCATGCTCAGGTGCTTGATTCCATGGAGCTTGAGCGCGAGCGTGGAATCACGATCAAGGCCCAGAGTGTAACACTGGATTACCATGCTAAAGATGGACATACCTACCAGCTGAACTTTATAGATACACCAGGACACGTTGACTTTGCCTATGAAGTATCAAGATCCCTAGCTGCCTGTGAAGGGGCTCTACTGGTAGTGGATGCAGCTCAGGGCGTTGAGGCCCAGTCAGTTGCTAACTGCTATACAGCGATAGAGCAGGGGCTTGAGGTGATGCCGGTTCTTAATAAAATGGATCTAGCCCAGGCTGAACCTGATCGTGTCTCTCAGGAAATTGAAGAAATTATTGGTATTGATGCCACTGATGCAGTGCGCTGCTCTGCCAAGAGTGGGTTGGGTATTGAAGACGTCCTCGAACGCCTAGTGTCGACAATTCCTGCCCCCAAAGGTGATACCAATGGTCCTCTGCAAGCACTGATCATTGATTCTTGGTTTGATAACTACCTTGGTGTAGTTTCTCTCGTACGAGTTAAAAATGGCACGTTGCGAAAGGGTGAAAAGATTATCGTCAAATCTACCAGGCAATCTCACGTGGTTGATAATATCGGTATTTTTACACCGAAACGATCACCTACAATGGTTCTCAAAGCTGGTGAAGTTGGGTATGTGGTCGCTGGTATTAGGGACATACACGGTGCTCCCGTAGGTGACACTCTGACTCATTTGAAAACTCAGGATGTTGCGTCGTTGCCTGGCTTTAAGCATGTTAAACCTCAGGTTTATGCCGGTTTATTCCCTGTAAGTGCCGATGATTTTGAAGATTTTCGGGACGCACTTGAAAAGTTAAGTCTGAATGACGCTTCGCTTTTCTATGAACCAGAGAGTAGTGATGCGTTGGGGTTTGGCTTCCGTTGTGGCTTCCTCGGTATGCTTCATATGGAAATTATTCAGGAACGGCTTGAGAGAGAGTACGACATTGATCTGATTACCACGGCACCAACGGTAATATATGAGTGTCAGATGAAAAATGGCAGCGTTGTTGAAGTCGATAATCCATCTAGTCTGCCAGACCAAGCAGGAATTGATGAAATTCGTGAGCCAATATCCATGGCAAATATTCTGGTTCCTCAGGAATATCTGGGTAATGTGATCTCCCTCTGTGTTGAAAAACGTGGCGTGCATAAAGATATGCAGTTCACTGGTGGGCAGGTATCACTGACCTATTATATTCCGATGAATGAGGTTGTACTGGACTTCTTTGATCGACTGAAATCTGTAAGTAGGGGGTTTGCTTCACTGGATTACTCTTTTGACCGCTTTGAAGCCGCTAAAATGGTTCTGGTAGATATCCTGATTAATGGTGAAAAAGTTGATGCTCTCGCACTCATTGTTCATAAGGATCATTCCGTTTCCAGAGGAAGGGTTCTGACTGAGAAATTGAAAGAAATTATTCACCGCCAGATGTTTGATGTTGTCATTCAGGCTGCTATTGGTGGACAGATTATTGCTCGAACAACCGTTAAAGCGCTCAGAAAAAACGTAACTGCCAAATGCTACGGTGGTGATGTTAGTCGTAAGCGTAAGCTGCTGGAAAAGCAGAAAGCAGGTAAGAAGCGGATGAAACAGGTAGGGCTTGTAGAAATTCCTCAGGAGGCTTTCCTAGCAGTTCTAAAGGTAGACAAGTAATTGATCTTTGATTATATATAACCTGCAATATGCTGTGATCCTGTCAGCGAATAGCACACGAAGTGAGATTGGCAGGACATTGAGGATGAAAACTCGTTTTTGTAAGGATGATAGACTGCTATTTGACGAACAAAAGCGCATTGTTCAGGCAAGTTTGCGGCCGCGGAAGTACGGCGTCCTATTCTCAGATAGGCTTCAGAATTAACACCATGCGTCTGGCTTCTGGCTTCTGGCTTCTGGCTGATTATGTATTTGGGGAATACTGCATTTAGACGTTGTTAGCGCGGGTTTACCGATTTGTTCAGGTATGATAAAACAGGTTTAGAGAAAAACAGCCATGGATTTTAACTTTCCACTGCTATTGGTACTATCGGTTTTCATCACTGGTATCATTGCACTTATTGACCGACTTTTTCTGTTGCCAAAGCGTAAAGTAGCTGTGGTCAAGCTCAGAGCCCAAGGAGGAGGGAGTGATGTTA
Organism: Borostomias antarcticus; assembly: GCF_949987555.1. Taxonomy (NCBI): domain Eukaryota; kingdom Metazoa; phylum Chordata; class Actinopteri; order Stomiiformes; family Stomiidae; genus Borostomias; species Borostomias antarcticus. Next base: position 17,619 of record NW_028176117.1, read on the forward strand.
TAGAAAAGCGGGCTAAGGAACATGCGTTTGTAGAGGCCGCTAAGTCAGTGTTTCCTGTTTTGCTGTTTGTCTTGGTGATTCGGTCATTCCTGTTTGAACCTTTTCAAATACCCTCTGGATCAATGATTCCTACTCTTGAAGTCGGGGATTTTATCTTGGTTAATAAGTACAGCTATGGTTTGCGTTTGCCCGTAATAGGAACAAAAGTTCTTCCTGTTGGTAAGCCTGATCGTGGTGATGTGATGGTGTTTAAGCAGCCAGGGAAAGAAAGTATCAATTTTATCAAGCGGGTTATTGGGTTGCCTAGTGACGTTGTTCGATACGCTGGTAAGCGCCTGACTGTGAACGGGGAAGCGTTACCAGAAGCATTTGTGGCCCAGTTGAGTGATGATCGATCCATTTACCGTCTTTATAATGAAGGCGATGAAGGTAAGCATTATCAGATTCGAAAAGAATTAACTAGTGATGACTTCAGGGCTGAGGGGGAGTGGGTTGTGTCAGAAGGCATGTACTTTGTGATGGGCGACAATCGTGACAGAAGCAATGATAGTCGCTACTGGGGATTGGTTCCAGAAGAGAATATAGTCGGAAAGGCTGTTTATATCTGGATGCATTGGCCAGGGTGGACTCAGTTGCCAGTATTTAAGAACAACGGTACTATTAAGTAAGGTTAGGGAAGCCCCTGCGGAGAGAATTCTATGAATGAAATGCAAAACAGGAAACTGTAAGTAGTAGCTAAGGCCGGCTGTTTTATCTGCTAATTGGTGGGCTCTTGGTGTCTTTTGCATTTAAGGTCCTGCCTTTCTATATGGATGATCATGCTGTTGATAAGGTTGTGACGTCATTAACTGACCGGACATGTTAATCAACTGCTTCTGTAACCAAGGTTAGAACTTGGATTGCTAAAGGCTTGCAGTTGAATATGGTCAAGCTGGATTGCAGTGAAGTCAAAGTGGCCAGCGAAAATGGTGTGGTTGCTGTAGACATTGACTGTGAGTGACGTATTAATTTTTTCTATAACGTTTATCTGGTATAAACGTTTGAACATAACTGGAAAGCTGGATCTCAGTGAAAATGCTTGAACTTGCCCGCTTGCAGAGAAAGTTAGGGCGTAAATTTTCAGATCATAGCCTGTTGGAACTGTCGTTAACACATTGCAGTTTTGGCAGTCGTAATAATGAACGCTTAGAATTTCTTGGTGACTCAATTGTCAATTTTGTCATTGCCGAAGCGCTTTATGAGCGTTTTCCCGATGCAAAGGAAGGGCAGTTAAGTCGTTTGCGTGCTCGAATGGTTCGAGGTGCAACGCTGGCCGAGCTTGGACGTGAGTTTGAGCTTGGAGATTTTCTCAGGCTTGGTTCTGGTGAATTGAAAAGTGGGGGCTTCAGGCGAGAGTCTATTCTAGCTGATGCTGTGGAAGCGATCATCGGTGCGATTTATCTTGATGCTGGGATGGCTGTCTGTCACGAATGTATTCGTAGCTGGTTTGCTAGCCGTCTTGATAAATTGACGACGACGGATGAGCAGAATAAAGACCCAAAAACTTTGCTGCAGGAATATTTGCAGGCTAGGCAGCAGTCATTACCTAAGTATCAGGTAATTAATATTCAGGGTGAGGCTAATGACCAACATTTCTCGGTTGTGTGTGTTCTTGACTGTCTGGATGAGCCATCAAAGGGGGATGGTCCTAGTCGTCGTGGTGCTGAACAGCAGGCGGCCAGAAATGCATTGAAATTGCTTGGCGCTGAGCATTAAGAGTATTATAGAGCAGACAAACAGATGACATCTGATGTAAATCACGAAGAGCCAGCGGCTCATGAGTTCAGTCCGGTCGACTCCTCTTCAGAGATCAGCCGGTGTGGTTATGTTGCCATTGTTGGCAGGCCCAATGTTGGTAAATCAACTCTGTTGAATCATCTTCTCTGTCAGAAACTTTCAATTACCTCTCGCCGTCCCCAGACAACGCGCCATCAGATACTTGGTATCAAGACGGAGCAGGGTATTCAAACCGTGTATGTTGATACGCCGGGAATGCACAGTGTCCAGAAAAAAGCAATCAACCGCTATATGAATAAGGCTGCCAGCAGTGCGCTGGCTGGCATTGATGCCATTTTATTTGTGGTTGACCGGCTTACCTGGAATGAAGAAGATCAGATGGTTCTGGAGAAAGTGCATGGTGTTCGTTGCCCGGTTATTCTTGCTGTCAACAAAGTTGACAAGATCAGTGACAAGACGCAGTTAATGCCTCATCTTAAATCGTTGTCAGGGAAAATGGACTTTCATGCTGTGGTGCCAATTTCTGCTCAGCATGGTCATAACCTGCAACAGCTTGATGAAATGATTACCGGACTTGTACCAGAAGGCGTGCACCACTTTCCTGAAGACCAACTGACGGATAGAAGCTCAAGTTTTCTTGCCTCTGAGTTGGTGCGTGAAAAGGTTATACGCCAGTTAGGCGATGAGTTGCCATATGAGGTCACAGTTGAGATTGAAGAGTTCAAGCATGAAATGCGACCTAAAGGAGCACTATTGACCATCAGTGCATTAATCCTTGTAGAGCGGGCTGGTCAGAAGGCTATTGTTATCGGTTATAAAGGTAGTCGTATAAAGCAAATAGGACAGGATGCCCGTAAGGATATGGAGCTGATGTTTGACTCGAAAGTGATGTTGAACCTCTGGGTTAAGGTTAAATCTGGCTGGTCTGATGATGAGAGTGCCATGAAAAGTCTGGGATATGACCACAGCCAGTGAATGTAATACAGTATGGTTCCTTCATCGGCGCTCTTATAAAGAGCGTTCGGTGATTACTGGATTTCTCGTTGAGGCACATGGCCGTGTTGCCCGTGGTATTCGCCAGTCCAGTTTCAGGTATTAGTCGTTACTGCAGCTATTTATTGTATTGATGGTCAGGTGGAAGTGGTATGGCGAACTGAAAACACTTATCGACCTAGAGCATGATCGCCACGAATTTCTCTCTGCCGAGCGTCTTTACTGTAGATTCTATATCAACTAATTGTTGATGAGGTCGGTGATGCATGGTCAGAACGTGTACGGTGTGGCAGATCTGTATCAGAATACGAGTTCGTATTTGAACATGGCCTCGCCTCTTGAGCCTTTACTGAGGCAGTTTGAACTGGACTTGTTGGTACTCTGTGGTTACAGCCCATCCTTGGACTGGGATGTGGCTAATGGTGCTTCCCTGATTGATGTGGCTTTGTATCGATTTGAGCCGAAGCATGGCTTGGTTCCTACTTATGGCCACATTGGCCATACTGAGAAGAGGTTTTGCTACACTGCGGAATTACTTAAGGCGCTTTCCCTCAGGGATTTCAGCAATCCTGATTTTTGTCTTGTCTTTACGCGATTTACAAGAGAGGCCGTGAGACCTCTTATTGAGGAGCGACATTTGCATAGCCGTATGCTTGTCGCAAACAGAACTCGTTCTCTTCCTGAATGATAAGATAGTATCAAACGTTTGAAACAACTTAATTAATGGTAAGGTTTACTTATGGTTCCTCATCAGCGTATTTTGCTTGGCGTCAATATTGACCATATTGCAACTGTCAGACAGGCCAGAGGAATTTGCTATCCTGATCCTGTTCAGGCGGCTATTGAAGCTGAAGAGGCCGGGGCAGATGTTATTACATTGCACTTGCGTGAAGACCGCAGGCACATTCAGGATCATGACGTATCGCGGATTCGTGATGTTCTTCAGACTATGATGAATCTTGAAATGGCGGTGACTGAAGAGATGCTGTGTATTGCTGAAAAGGTCAAGCCTGAGCATGTGTGTCTCGTACCTGAAAAGAGAGAAGAGGTGACTACTGATGGAGGTCTGGATGTTAAGGGGATTTTTGATAGCGTTGCTTTTGTCTGTCATCGCCTCGGTAAACATGGTATCAAAGTTTCACTATTTATTGACCCTGACCTATATCAGGTGGAAGCGGCTGCCAGAGCTGGTGCTCATGCTATTGAGTTGCATACTGGTGCTTATGCTGAGGCAACTACTGCTGAAGCTATGCAGGAAGAACTTGATCGTCTTCAAAATACTGTTGTATTTGGGTTAGAGCAGGGACTGATTGTTAATGCTGGCCATGGGTTGAATTATCAGAATGTTGAACCTGTTGCTATGATTTCCGGTATTAATGAACTGAATATTGGACACTCAATTATTGCCCGTGCACTTTTCACAGGTTTGAAACCGGCTGTTCGTGAAATGAAAATACTCATATTAGATGCCGCAGGGAAAGCATTTTAAGTGATTGTTGGAATTGGTATCGATATTGTCCGTATAGATCGAATTGAGCGCTCTTTCAGTCGGCTAGGTAATGCATTTTTACGTAGGATTCTGACTGGGGTTGAGTTGTCTATCTGGTCTGAGAGTGCTTCACCAGCATCGTATCTTGCCAAACGCTTTGCGGCCAAGGAAGCGGTTGCAAAAGCATTTGGAACCGGCATTGGGAAATTATCCTTCCAGCATATTGAAGTCATGAATAGTGTTTGTGGAGTGCCGGAGCTTGCTCTGTATGGTTATGCTCTAGAATTGCAGTACCAGAAAGGTGTGAAGCATTGTCATATCAGTCTTTCCGATGAAAAGGATAACGCAATAGCCTTTGTTGTTTTGGAAAGCTAAAACAGGCTCGCCAAGAACAATGTATTCTGTCATCAGAACCTATAGGTGGTTTGGTCTCAATTAGCCATGATATGGCAAGGATTTTTCTGACACTTTTTAACGCTGTCCTAGCAAGTTTCTGTTAATACAAGAACGGTATCAAGTAGCCATTGGTCGAGTGCTTTCTCTGTCGATTATAAAACACTTGGATATACTCAAACATTACTTGCTATGCCTATTTCCTCGTAAGTGGTCCTCATATGAGTCAGTTTTGTCTTCAGTGTAACGCTATGTTCGACTTTTCTTATTTTCTAGAAAAGTAGAACAGTACATGATTTTCAAGGGCTTCAGCTAATACGCCCATATGACCAAACTCTGGGAAACAGTGAATAACGCCAGACTTACATGTCGTTAGGCGCAGATTAAGCATAATTATGTTGTACTACGTACACGTATTTAACGTGAGTTCGATGGTGAAAGACAGGTGAAACCCATGGACTTAGCTATATTTCTGATACCAAACTAGAGATAACGAACTGGAGGCTATAGTGTCTAATGCCAGTGTATTATGTGATGTTGATGATGTCTGAATAACATTGTGAATCACAATTGGTGCGGTTTTTGTGATACGACAATGCAGCCGCTAAGCATCATGGTTTCCTATATATCCGGTAACGAAAAAGAGATGGTTTGATGGTTATATAACGTTGTTAAACCAATAACTATATAACACCGTCTCTTGTGAACGCATCCTAAGACAATACCATCTATTATTCATTCTTTTCACCAGCTCGTGATCATTTGTACGCTATCATTCAGCACTGTGAATCCATTCTCTAACAATGGCATGCCACCATAGAGAGCTATACTCGCTGGATTCAAGTGGAGATTGGCAGGTTTATTGGAACTTCCATAATGAATTATCTCGCCTTGATAATCATGTAGAACTAACTAATGTGGCGTCGTATAAAGGGAACCACACCCAATCACAATGGTATAGACAACTCATCTGTCATTCAAAAAAGTCTGCAGTGATATCTAGGCTATCGATCAGTGAAATAATGACCATTATAATCTATTTCCATCAGAGTGCCTTTCGTAATGTCAATCACTATTACTAGCTACTGCTCACACAACATTAATGGGTGCGACTCTTTTGATACGACAATGCAGCTGCTAAAACATAATGGTTTTCGATATATCAGGTAACGAAAAAGAGACGGTTTTGTGGTGATATAACGTCGTAAAACCAATAACTACATAACACCGTCTCTTGTGAACGCATACTATGCCAATACCATCGATTATTCATTCTTATCCCAAACTAGTGATTATTTGGACGCTATCATTCAGTACCTTGAATTCACTCTCAAACAAGAGCATGGCACCATATAGAGCTATATCCGGACTGAAGATAACGAGGTGTTGCGCCTTCTACTCCCAAGGTATATGAATAAGCCGGTCAATGATGAGCTGCAGCAGTCGCCGGTAACTGGTAATAACGGTGAGCAGAAAAATCATGTCAGAAAAAATACCTCCAGACAACTGACCAGTTTGTTTGGTTCTGTCATAGTAAGGCGTCGCAGTTACAGCTAGCGTAAGCAATCAAGCATGTTTCCACTGGATGCTCAGTTAAACTTAAATACTGACAAGTACTTTGATGGAATGAGGGAAAAAATTATCAGTGATGCGATGGATCGCTCTTATGATCGAACGATCAAACTACATCGTGAGAGTTGTTTAGGTTGCTTGGAAAACTACAGGCTATGTAACTGGTAGCGTATACGGCTCAAGAGTTTGTGTCTGGTTATGAACAGCGCAAGGTTGTGATTGAGCAAACAGAAGACCTGCAGATTATCAGTTTTGACGGTAAGGGCTTGGTGATGCGCCAGAAATGGTTGATGGAAGCAACATGGAAGAACGCTCAAGAGAGTCAGCATAAGTTGCAAACTAGGCTCAGTCCAAGAGATAAGAAAGATCGCAAACGAATGGCGTAGGTAGCCATCATTTATACGGTAAAGCCCAATCCTCGAACGGCAGAATTGGTCATGGATATGGATTGGAAGAGTGACAACGTTGTTAAATTCCGTCCTCCAGCCAAGAATAAGAGAGTGCTGGCCAGTGTAGAAAGAGAGGCGCAAGCTGTGATAGAAGAAGCTTTCTAGGAAACGCTCAGGCTAGATCAGGAGCAGCAACGGAAGTTGGTCATTGTTATTGATAGGCACCATCATCAGCGGAAACTGATTACCTAGATTATGAAAAAGAAGGGAGTTAAGGCAACCATCATTAAGGACTTTATCCATGAACTTGAATATCTGTGTATAGGGTCACTGCCTACACGACAAGGGGAGTAAATTATTGAAAGCTGGGTGGCAGAACGGTCCCTGAAGATACTCAGGGGGAGAGTTTGATAAGGTGGCTTTGGGAATATCCGGCAAAGTGCGCGCAAGAGAGGTCTGACAAAACGTGTGGCCATTGATAAGTGTGTAAACTATCTTCAAAAACCAGTCCTAAGCTCGGCTACGACAAGGCGCTGGGTGCTTGCTATACGATTGCCAGTGGAGTAATTGAGGGAGCTTGCCGCCATTTGGTCAAGGACGTATGGATCTATCTGGGGCAAAGTGGAGTTTGTAAGAGGCAGGGCTGTGTTGAAGCTACGCTCACTGGATTCAAGTGGAGATTGGCATGCGTATTGGAACTTTCATAAGGCATGCTCTCGCTTTCGTAATCATGGAAAAATAATGAATTGGGCGTTGTAGCAAGGGAACCACATCCAACACAAATAAACGTTAGTTAGACGAGATAATACCTTGTACTACATAGATGTAAACATTTTGTACATATTCATGTTACAGAAAAATAGTAATGTGAGTACTTTATTGGTTGACATAGGCTCAGAAGGAGCAATTTGGTACTTTTCAAAAAACATCATTATGTCTAATGCCATTAAAATACAAGGCCTATAGCCAAAATTGAGGAGTCTAACTCACGTTAAATAAGATTGGTGCGGCTCTGTTGATACGACAATGCAGACTCTAAAACATCATGATTTTCGATATATCAGGTAAAGAAAAAGAGACGGCTTTATGGTGATATAACGTTGTTAAGCCAATAACTACATAACACCGTCTCTTGTGAACTCATCCTACCCCAATACCATAGATCATTCATTATCCTCATATCTCGTGATTATTTGTACGCTATCATTCAGCACTTGGAATGAACTCTCCAACAATAGCATGCACCATAGAGAGCTATATCTAGACTGGAGGCAACGAAGTGTTGCACCTTCTCCTCCAATGGTATCTGAATAAGCAAACCAATGATTAACCGAAGCAGTCGTCGGTAACTGGTAGTGACGGTGAGCAGAGAAATTACGTCAGAAAAAATACCTCCAGACAACTGACCAGCTTGTTGGGTTCTGTAGTAGTCAGGCGTCGCAGTTACATCCAGCGTGTTGCGCTAAATGCTCAGTTAAACCTAAATACTGACAAATACTCTGATGGTATAAGGGAAAAAATATCATGATGTGATGGATCGCTCTTATGATAGAACGATTAAACAACATCGTGAAAGTTGCCATGGTATGTTTGGGAAACGACATACTATGCAACTGGTAGCTGATACGGCTCAAGTCTTTGAGGCTTTTTACGAACAGCTCAAGGTTGGTATTGGGCAAACAGAAGACCTGCAGATTCTCAGTTTTGACGGTAATGGCTTGGTGATGCGCCAATAATAGTTGATGGAAGTAACACGGAACAATGCGCCAAAGAGTCAGCAGAAGCTGCAAACCAAGCTCAGTATAGGAGAGGACAAAGATAGCAAACGAATGGCACAGGTAGCCACAGCCTATACAGTAAAACCCAATCCACGAATGGTAGAATCGGTCATGGATATTGATTGGAAATGCTACAACGTTATTAAATTCCGTCCTCCAGCCAAGAATAATAGAGTGTGCCCAAGTGTAGAAAGAGAGGAGGAAGCCGTGATAGAAGAAGCTTTTGAGGAAGCGCTCAGGCTAGATCAGGAGCAGAAACGGCAGTGGTTCATTATTCTTGATGGGCACCATCATCAACGGAAACTGCTTACTTGGATTATGAAAAAGAATGGAATTAAGGCATCCATCGTCATGGATTTTATCCATGTACGTAAATATATGTGGAAAACTGGTCACTGCTTACACAACAACGGGTATGTGGCTATTGAAAGCTGGGTGGCAGAACGGTCCCTGAATATACTCAGGGGAGAGTCTGACAAGGTGGCCGGGGAATCAGGCAAAGTGCGAGCAAGAGAGGTCCTCCAAAACTGGAGGCCGTTGATAAGTGTGTATACTATTTTCAAAAAAACGTCCCAACTCTGCTACGGCAAGGCGCTGGATGCTGGCTATCAGATTGCCAGTGGAGTCATTGTGGGAGCTTGCTGACATTTGATCAATGATCGTATGGATCTATTCGTGGCAAAGTGGAGTTTGCAAATGGCAGAGGCTGTGTTGAAGCTACGCTCATTGGATTCAAGTGGAGATTGGCAGGCGTATCAAAATTTCCATAAGGAATGCTTTCGCCTTCGTAATCATGGAAAACTAATGGATGTGGCTCAGTAGCAATGGAGCCACATCAGATTTATATTGTGTGATCCGTTGCTGGTCATAGTGCTTGAAATTGTGAAAGGCACTCTGATGTAAATAGATGATGATGGTCAGTATTTCACTGAGCGATATCCTAGATATCACTAGAGGCTTTGTTGAATGACAGATGAGTTGTCTATGCCATTGTGATTTCAATGTTATGTAGAAATTATCCATATCACAGAATACACTGAATAATAGACACAGGAGCATCAAGTTCGTTATCTCTGGTTTGGTATCAGAAAGATAGCTAAAGTGAGTTCTACGAGATAATCCCTTGCGCTACATAGGCTTCAGCCTGTTTGTACATATGTATGTTACAGGGGAAGAGTGATTTTAGTACTTTATTGGCTGGCAAAGGATCAGAAGTAGCATTTGGCACTGTTCAAAAAACATTACCATGCTTTAAGTCCTTAAAATCCCAAGGCTGTAGCTAAAATTGAAGCGGCAAACTCACGTTAGCAAGTGGCTGTGGCTCACCTGTCTTTCACTATAGGACTAACGTTTATTACTGTCTTTCACCACCCATATCTAGCATATACCGATTCGTAAAAACGCTTAAAATTTTGATGATCGTACATTGTCTTTCTTTCAAGCCAACCATATGTCACTCTTGATTATTGATAGTTAACTCATTAATTATCTGAAAACACGCGATGTTCGAATTGTTTAGAGACTGTGGAAGTATAAAGTCCATGACTTACCAAGGGTTACAACGTAAATAAAGTGAGTTAGATGGTGAAAGACAGGGGAAAGCCATGGACTTAGCTATATTTCTGATACCAAACCAGAGATACGAACTGGAGGCTAACGTGTCTATTGTCAGTGTATTCTGCGATGTGGATGATTTCTGCATAACATTTTAATTAGAATGGCATAGACAACTCATCTGTCATTCAAAAAACTTCCAGTGATATCTAGGCGTTTCCTCAGTGAAATAATGACCCACATCATTTCTTTCAATCAGAGTATCTTTCGCAATTGAAAGCACTCTTACCAGCGACTGATAACGCAATATAAATCAAACTATTTCCCTAACATGGTATCCTACAATAGCTTTGTATAACTCATGAAACCGGCTTTGATACCACTGACGGTTTATCTAAAGTCTCAGTGCATGTGGCAACCAACTGATTTGTCATTCATTAATTAGACGCCCATGGCTGTCTTTGACAACCATAGAATCCACAGTGACAAGGTCTTCAGTGAAGAGGATACATTAGGGACAACGTCTACAGGTTGGAAGTTTGGTTTTAAGTTACACCTTCCCATTAACCATCTTGGAGAAATTCTATCATTTTGTCTGACCACTGTTAACATGGATGACAGTAACCCAGTACCAGATCTCATAGAATAGTTAACTGGTTGGATTTATGGAGATAATGGCTATGTCTCTGATAAGTTGGTAGCTTGGTGCTGGAGAAAGGCCTTACGTTGGTAACGTAAGTCAGGAAAAACATAAAGCCAAAAGAGCTTAATACCTTTGATAAAGTGATGTTGCTGAAACTGGCAATAGTAGAAAGCGTAAATGATCGGTTGAAGAATATTCTGCAGATCAGACATACTCGATATCGTTCACCATTTAACTTTTCTGTAACCCTCATGATAGGATTGATTGCCTGTGCTCGGCAGCTAAGAGAGCCCCATATTGATGTTCCAGTACTAACAGAATGTGTACCAATGGCTTTCTTAGCGTCGAACTCACGGTAATCAAGTTAATTGTGGTGGTTCATTTGCTACGACGTTAAATTCATTAGTTCCCCGTGATTACGCAGGCGAGAGCGTTCCTTATGGAAATTCTAATACGCTTGCCAATATACACTTGAATCAAGTGAGCGTAGCTTCAACACAGCCTCTGGCCCTTGCAAATTTGACTTTGGCAAGCTAGATCCATACGGTAATTGATCAAATTGTGGCACGGTCCTTCAATACTATACTGACAATAGGATAGCCAGCATCCAGCGCCTTGTCGTAGCAGAGCCTATGACGGTGAAGATAGTCTGCACACTTAATCAATGGCCTCCAGTTTTGTTAGACCTCTCTTGCTCGCACTTTGGCGTATTTTCTTGGCCTACTTGACTTTCCCATGAGTATGTTTATGGACCGTTGCCACTCAGCTTTCAATAGCTTTATCACCATTGTCGTGTAAGCAGTGACCGGCTTTCTACGGATATTCAAGTACATGGATAAAGTCCATGATGATGGTTACTTTAACTCCCTTTTTGTTCATAATCTAGGTAATCAGTTTTCGCTGATGATGGTGCCCATCAATAATAATGACTAACTGCCGTTTCTGCTCAGGATCTCTCCTAGGTGCTGCCTCGAAAGCTTTTTCTATCACGGTTTCCTGATCTATTTCTACACTGGTCCACACTTTCTTATTCTTGGCGGGAGGACGGAATTTAACAACGTTGTCGCTCTTCCGATCCATATCCATGACCGATTCAGCCGTCGAGGATTTGGTTTTACCGTATAAACGGTGGCTACCTGTGCCATTTGTTTGCGATCTTTCTTTTCTCCAAGACTGCGCTTGGTTTACAGCTTATGCTGACCATTTTTCGTGTTCTTCCTGTTGCTTCCCTCAACCATTCATGGCTCATCACCAAGACCTTACCATCACAACTGAGGATTTTCAGGTCTTCTGTTTGCTCAATCCCAACCTTGAGCTGTTCGTAAAAAGCCTTAAAGTCTTGAGCCGTATCCGCTACTAGTTGCATAGCTTGTAATTTTCCAACCATACTTAGGAAACTCTCACGATGTCGTTGAACCGTTCTATCATAAAAGCGATCCATAACATCGCTGACATTTTTTTTCCTCATGCCATAATAGTACTTATCAGTATTTAGGTTTAACTGAGCATCCAGTGGAAACACGTTTGATTGCTTATGCTGGCTGTAACTGCGACGCCTGACTACGACAGAACCAAACAAGCTGGTCAGTTGTCGCAAGGTATTTTTTCTAATGTGATTTCTCTGCTTACCGTCGCTACCAGTTACCGACGATTGTTGGGTCTCATCATTGGCCTGTTTATCTAGATCCCCTTGGAAGAGAAGGAGCGACACTTTGTTACCTTCAGTCCGTATATAGCTCTCTATGGTGCCATGCTCTTGTTGTATAGTGGATTTAAGGTGCTGAATGATAGCGTCCAAATAATCACGAGCTGGTGAGAAGAATGAATAATCGATGGTATTGGCGTAGGATGCGTTCACAATAAACGGTGTTATGTAGTTATTGGTTTGATGACGTTATATCATTATACAACCGTCTCTTTTGCGTTACCGGATATATCGAAAACCATGATGTTTTAGTAGTTGGATTGCGTATCAAAAGAACCACACCCAATTAGGTTGCCAGCCTTGAAACCATCTGGGTTACTATGGAACTACCATGCCTTAAATGTGGAAGCAGACCAATGGAGAAGTGACACACTTGAACAGCTCTATGGGGACCACTGGAACCATAATGGGAGCGTCCAGTTATTTTTAAAAACAGAATTACTCTATCCATATTATTGGGTTACAACCGGAAGATGGGCACAAATACCTGGCATACGACGTTGAAGCAAAGAATACCTACCGGAAAGCTGCAATAGTTCAGCAATCAATGAGGTGATGGATATTGGTCAGAGTGAAGCAGAAGAATGCATGAGGGCGCTAGCCAGTGAAAAAGGTATATTATGTGGTGTGTTATCTGGTGGCACGGTTGCTTCAGCTATCAGAGTTTCAAGAAAAGTAGAGAATAGCACCATTGTTGCAATTAGCTGTGATCGTGGTGATCGTTATCTTCCGATAGTGTATTTCTTCCTTCAATAAACGATAGAGTATGTAACTTGTTGAAGTTACAATAAATAGTCTAAAGATCTTAGTTGATTGTGTCTGGTATCCAATGTAGGATTGCTGTTTTAATGCACACAGAGAAAATGGTGGAAGTTAATTGTGCGCTTTAAACGTGCTACCTCGAATCCGTTCCTTCTGAATTAGGATGTGCGTATTGAGGGGCTTTTCCATGACGGCAGTGGGGTTGCTAGATACCTTAGGAAAACCATGTTTGTTGATGGCGCATTGCCTGATGAAGTTGTCCGTATTCAGGTTGTCGAAGATAAACGACGATGTATTAATGCCATGGTCAAATAAATCCTGCTCTCTTCTCCTGAGCCTGAATGTCAGCACTTACGTGAATGTGTGGGCTGCAGTTTGCAATACTGGTCTCATGATGTACAGCTCAGTAGTAAACAGCAGATAGTCCTCGATCAGTTGCGGAGTTTTGCCAATATACACCATGAGTATTATTGATGAATCACTGGTTTCTCCCCCTATGGATACCGCTATCTCTGCCGTTTGGCCATACGCTGGCAAAAATTGAGTTTGCAGCTTGGCTTTCTTGGAAAAGCCAATCATACCATTTGTGTTATTGAAGACTGGCAAGTTTTGGCAGAGCCATTACATGAATTACCATAACTTCTTAAGTCATTTCTACCAACGCTTAAAAGTTGTGAAGCTATTTCATATGCATAGTGTTTCCTCGCGGAGAATGGTAGTTGGCTATTGTGCGCCATATCAAGCCCATGATTGAAGGTGATCAGGAACTTCTAATGTAAGTGTACGGCTTCTCATTAGCTGTTCCTATATTTGCAAGGCAGTCCTGAGAGGATTGATCATTTTTATCCGTAGGAAGGCTATGAAAAGATTTATTATCATTGTCAGACTCAGATTTGGAGTTGTATTTCCTAGCACAGGATTTTATCAAGGTCAACTGAACGATAAATCAAGACATGGTTAATCAAGCCATTGAATGGCTCAGCCAAAAACCAGCAGATAAGATACTTGATCTGTTTTGTGGCCTTGGTAATTTTTAACTAGCCTTTGGTCAGAAAATCAGAAAATCAGAAAATCAGAAAATCAGAAAATCAGAAAATCAGAAAATCAGAAAATCAGAAAATCAGAAAATCAGAAAATCAGAAAATCAGAAAATCAGGAAATCAGGAAATCAGGAAATCAGGAAATCAGGAAATCAGGAAATCAGGAAATCAGGAAATCAGGAAATCAGGAAATCAGGAAATATGACATGTGTGGAAGGTTCACATAGTTATATGGATCAGGCCTGCAGGAATGCTGAACTGAATGGTTTTGATAATACAAGTTGTTATCAAGTTGATCTGGCCAGCAATTGCAGTTCAGAAATTTTGGGCAGAGAGCGATATGATATTGTGGTGATGAATAGGCCAAGATATGGTAACGATTTTTTGATTAGCCAGCTGAACGAGTTATTGGACCGGCTGTTGTATATTTTCTGTAATCCGGCGACACTGGCAAGAGATGCAGGTCCCATTGCATCTTATGGTTTCAAGTTGCATAGCTTATGTGTAATTGACATGTTTCCGCAAACAGCGCATGTGGAGTCCATGGCGCTTTTTATCAGAGGTAGTTTACTAGACAGAAGCTTATCAGGTCACAGCATTTATCAGGGATGCCGGACCACCAAAACGCCAGACCTGAACTTTGAGCGTGAGGAAGGTTATTAATGGCATTATTTATATAGAAAGAGACGGAATGGAATAGATGGTTAAGGTTAGAGAGGATCAGCCACAGCACTATGATGGTAGTGTCGATGTGTGTGCTTGGCTGAATCGCCTTCAGGAACGTTATGGTGTAGGTAATACGGATAGTCTGAGAGAGGCCTGTGAACTGGCCCGTCAGGCTGAGCTGCGTGCTATGCAGCAAAGTTCAACTGATGACACAGTTTGGCCAACGGGAAAAGGTTGTTTCAGAACCGGACTGGAGATGGGGGAAATCTTGGCTGAGCTGAAACTGGATATGGATACCTTGGTTGCAGCCGTTCTCTACCGATCCGTCCGTGAAGCCAAACTGCCTCTTGCTCAAGTTGAGGAAAACTTCGGGAAAGTGGTTGCCGTACTGATTAAGGATGTTCAGGGTATGGCTGCTATCAGTAATATTCAGAACCCAAGACGGCAGGTATTGGATCATCGGCAGGACCAGCTTGAAAAGGTCAGGAAAATGCTGGTTTCAATCATTGACGATGTTCGTGTAGCTCTGATTAAACTGGCTGAACGAACCTGCGCTATTCGAGCAGTTCAGCATGCCAGTGAGGGAAAACGGCAGCGGGTAGCCAAGGAGGTTTTAGAGATTTATGCTCCTCTGGCTCATCGGCTTGGTATTGGTTATATCAAGTGGGAATTGGAAGACCTCTCATTCCGTTATCTGAAGCCTCATGACTATAAAAAAATTGCCAAACTGCTGGATGGCAAGCGGCTGGATCGACAGAAATATATAATTGATGTCGTTGATACTATGAAATACTCATTGTTTGAGGCTAGTATTGCAGGTGATGTAAACGGTCGGGTAAAACATATCTACAGCATCTGGCGTAAGATGAAGAGGAAAAATGTGGATTTTCGTGACCTATACGATATTCGCGCTGTCCGCATTCTTACCCATGAAGTGCGTGATTGCTATGCCGCACTGGGAGTGGTTCATTCTCTGTGGAATAATATTCCCAAAGAGTTTGATGATTATATTGCCACACCTAAAGAGAATGGCTATCGTTCGTTGCACACCGCTGTTTTCGGTCCGGAAGGAAAAACCATCGAAGTTCAGATACGAACCCATGATATGCACGAAGAAGCAGAGCTTGGGGTTTGTGCGCACTGGAAATACAAGGGAACGGATGTTAATAGTCGCAGTGACAGCTATGAAGAAAAGATCTCATGGCTGCGGCAGGTTGTGGAGTGGCATGAAGACCTAGGTGATCTTGGCGCACTGGGTGGTCAATGGCGTGCGGATGTCGAACAGGATAGAATTTATGTATTCACCAAAGATGGCCATGTGGTAGACCTCTCGATAGGCTCTAGCCCTATTGATTTCGCTTACAGAATACACTCTGAAGTTGGTAGCCGTTGCCGTGGGGCTAAAGTTTCTGGTCGTATTGTTCCACTGAACCATAAGCTGAAGACTGGTGATCAGGTTGAGATTCTGACGGCACAGAATGCGCGTCCTAGTCGTGACTGGCTAAACCATGATCTGGGCTATGTCACCACAAGTAGGGCTAGGGCAAAAATCACTAGGTGGTTCAAGAAGCAGGATCGTGATGCCAATATTGCTGATGGGCAGAGCCTTCTGGAAATTGAATTAAAACAACAAGTGTTGAATGGTGTCAATTACAGTGAACTTGCTCTGGCAGTTAACTGTCTTTCACCAGATGATATGTTTGCTGGCCTTGGTGCCGGTGATATAAAGCTTCGTCATGTGGTGTCACTGGCTCATAAACAGGTAGCACCAATAGGAGCAAAATCTTTTGAGATTCGGACCAAGCATCAACCGGACCGCTTGTCAGACAGTACCATTAATATTGATGGTGTTGGAAACTTGCTGACCCAGATGGCTGGTTGCTGTCAGCCAGTTCCCGGTGATCAGATAATTGGCTACATTACTGTAGGACGTGGTGTGACGATTCACCGTGAAGACTGTAATACGGCTTTGTCTTTGCGCAGTCGTGAGCCAGAGCGTCTAATTGCAGTGAACTGGGGAACCAAACCGGATTACAGTTATCCGGTTGATGTCATGATCACTGCTTATGACCGTCCTGGGCTGCTAAGAGACATTACCGTTGTACTGGCCAATGACAGGGTTAATGTGCTCTCCATGCATATTCGTACCAGCAAGGAAGAGCATCTGGCCAGTATGTTGCTCACCATGGAAGTTCACAGTCTCGAGAGCCTTGTAAGGTTGTTGGCGAAGGTCAGTCAGTTACCCAATATTATTGAGGCAGTACGTCATCGGAAGATGAGTTGATCTAGTCTTCCGTATCCCGTATCCCGTATCCCGTATCCCGTTTCCAGACAAGCATGATATGGGAAGTATTTTTGGCCGTCTCTTTTGATACGATAATGCAGCCGCTAAACCATCATGGTTTTCGATATATCAGGTGACTAAAAAGAGACGGTTTCATGATTATATAACGTCGTCAAGCTAATAGCTCAATAAGACCGTCTCTCGTGAACGCATTTTGCGCCAATATCAGCAATTATTTATTCTTTTCACCAGTTCGTGATCATTTGGGCGCTATTATTCAGCACCTTGAATCCACTTCCCAACCAGAGCATGGCACCATGGATAGCTATATCCAGACTGAAGGCAACGAAGTGTTGCTACTTTTCCTCCAAGGGTATCTGGATAACGTGAGTGTGACGCTCAGAAAGCCATTGGGGCACCTTCTGTTAGTACCGGAACATCAATATGTGGCTTTCTGGGCTGCCGTTCATAGGCAATTAATCCTGCCATCAGGTTTACATCAAAGTTAAATGGTGAACGGCGTCGAGTATGTTTGATCTGCGAAATATTCTTCAACTGATCATTTACGCTTTTTATTACTGCCAGTTTCCTCAACATCACTTTATTAAAGGCCTTCAGCTCTTTTGTCCTCATATGTGCCCTGATTTTAGTTACTAGGTTCAGGCCTTTCTACCGAAACTAGGCTACAAACTTCTCAGAGACATAGCTTTTATCTCCATAAATCCAACCAGTTAACTCTTCGATGAGATCTGGTACTGGTTTACGGTCATTGGTGTTAGCCGTTGCCAGGCAAAATAATAGAATTTCTCCAAGATGGTTAATGATAAGGTGTAACTTAAAACCAAACTTATAAACCTGTATATGGTTTCCCCCGTTTAGCCTCTTCACTGAAGACCTTGTGGCTGTTGATCATATTGTTGTCACAGACAACGATGAGCGGCGAATCAATAAATGACAGCCAGTTGGTTGCCCCATGCACTGAGACTTTAGATACACCGTCAGTGGTATCAAAGCCTGTTTATGAGTTATACAAAGCGATTGTAAAATGCCAGATTCTGGAAATAGTACGATTTATGTTGTGTGATCAGTCGCTAGTAATAGTGCTTGAAATCGCGAAAGGCACTCTGATGGAAATAGATGATTATGGTCATTATTTTACTGAGTGATAGCTGGATATCACTGGAGGCTTTTTTGCATTACCGATTGGATGTCTATGCTATTGTATTAAAAGGTTATGCAGAAATCATCCACATCACAGAATATACTGACAATAGACACAGGATATCAAGTTCGTTATCTATGGTTGGTATTCGAAAGATAGCTAAGTGGTTGGGTGGCTCACCTGTCTTTCACCATCAAACTCACGTTGGATAAGCAGGCCAATGATGAGCCGCAGCAATCGTCGGTAACTGGTAGATACGGTGAGCAGAGAAATTACGTCAGAAAAATACCTTTAGACAACTGACCAACGTGTTTGGTTCTGTCGAGCTCACATTAAGTGAAACCTCAGTATTGACAAGTACTCTGATGGAGTGAGGGAAAAAATCGTCAGCGTTGTGATGGATCGCTCTTATGATCGAACGATTAAACGATATCGTGAGAGTTGCCACGGAATGGTTGGAAAATGACAGGTTACGCAACTGGTAGCGTATATGTCTCAAGACTTTGAGGTTTTTTACGAACAGCGCAAGGTTGGGATGGAGTAAACAGAAGACCTGCAGATCCTCAGTTTTGACGGTAATGTCTTGGTGATGCTACAGGAATGGTTGAGGGAAGCAACATGGAAGAACGCGCAAAAGAGTCAGCCTAAGTTGCAACCCAGGCTCAGTCTAGGAGCGAAGAAAGATCGCAAACGAATGGCACAGGTAGTCATCGTTTATACGGTCAAGCCCAATCCTAGAACGGCAGAATCGGTCGTGGATATGGATCGTAAGAGCGACCACGTTGTTAAATTCTGTCCTCCAGCCAAGAATAAGAGAGTGTTGGGCAGTGTAGAAAGAGAGGCGTAAGCCGTGATAGAAGAAGGTTTCTAGGAACCGTTCAGGCTAGATTCGGAGCAGAAACGGCAGTTGGTCATTGTTATTTATGGGCACCATCATCAGCTGGCACTGATTACCGGGATTATGAAAAAGCAGGGAGTTAAGGTAACCATTATCATGGACTTTACCAATGTACTTGAATATTTGTGGAAAGCCGGTCACTGCTTACACAGCAATGGTAATGAGGCTATTGAAAGCTTGGTGGCAAAACGGTCCATGAATATACTCATGGGAGAGTCTGGCAAGCTGGCTAGGGGAATCCGGCAAAGTGCGAGCAAGAAAGGTACTCCAAAACTGGAGGCCATAGATAAGTATGCAGACTATCTTTTAAAAATCGTCCTAGGCTCTGCTACGACAAGGCGCTGGATGCTAGCTATACGATTGCCAGTGGAGTCATTGAGGAGCTTGTCGCCATT
Organism: Borostomias antarcticus; assembly: GCF_949987555.1. Classification (NCBI taxonomy): domain Eukaryota; kingdom Metazoa; phylum Chordata; class Actinopteri; order Stomiiformes; family Stomiidae; genus Borostomias; species Borostomias antarcticus. The sequence continues at coordinate 37,118 of NW_028176117.1, forward strand.
TGATCAATGCCATTATGGATCTAGCCTAGACAAAGTGGAGTTTGCAAGAGGCAGAGGCTGTGTTGAAGCTGCGCTCACTGGATTAAAGTGGAGATTGTAGGAGTATTGGAACTTCCATAAGGAATGCTATTTCCTTCGTAATCATGGAGAACTAATGAATGTGGCGTCGTAGAACGGGAACCACACCCATAGACATTCATGAAAATCACGATACAGCCATTTAAGTAGCAGATTAGGAGTCTTGATCACCTTGGTTTTGTTGGAGTAACATGCTTGGCGCTAAAGATAGCTAAATATATTGATGCACGCAAAACCAATGACTATGATGCACGGAATGTCACTATTGGACAGGCAGTTGTAGCAATGATTATTAATGGCCTTGGTTTTACCGGTCAAACGTTGCATATGTTTCCAAGTTTTTTCGAAAACAAGCCTGTTGATAAACTGGTTGGAGAAGGCATTAAGCTAGAACATTTAAACGATAAGATTCTTGTACGGGATCTTTATGACTTGTATGACGTTGGCGTCAGCTAGTTGCATTTTCACCTTACCATCAATGTTGTCAATTATCTGAGACTGCCCTGCAGGGCATTTAATTTTGATGGTACGAGGTTGCATGTGGATGTGATTACAATAGCGATGAAAACCCAGATGACTTGGCCTGCATCCATATGTGCCAAGGCTATAGCAGTGATAACTGTCCTAACTTGAATCAGGTATGTCTTACAGTTAATTACAGAAAATCAGGCTGGTATTTTTCTATTCATGGCTTCATGTAGCAGCAATATAAACGCCAAAACGTGTTTAATGAGATCATCAAAAAACACTTGACTTGCTTCAAAGTGGCCTTGAATATTCGCTATCTGGTAGTGAATGCGGCGCTGTATGTTACTGAAACACTTCAGTCTATCGATGAGCAAAAACGGCTGGTTATCTCGCTGGTTCCCATGAATACCAAGGGGGCAAAGGAGTTAGTTAAAAAAGCGCCTTCTATGTCATTGTAGCCTGTTTAAGGCCATGATGATTGTTACTCTGCTGAGGTATCTTCTTGTTATGGAGAGGTTGAGCAACGGTGTGTTCTGTTCCGGAATGATAATCGCAGGCTCAGCGACCAGAAGGCGCTGACCAAAAGGGTACAGAAGAAGTCACTGAAGGAGGCCAGTAATCTGGACAAAAAGGCATTGTGTCTGCTCTTTTGATACGACAATGCAGCCGCTAAAACATCAGGGTTTTTGATATATTCGGTAACGAAAAAGAGACGGTTTTATGGTGATATAATGTTGTCAAACCAGTAATTCCATAACCACGTCTCTTGTGAACGCATCCGGCACCAATATCCTCGATGATTCATTCTTCTCACCAGCTCGTGATCATTTGTACGCTATCATTCAGACCTTGAATCCACTCTCCAACAAGAGCATGGCACCATAGAGAGCTGTATCCAGACTGAAGGCAACTAAGTGTTGCGGCTTCTCCTCCAATGGTATCTGTATGAGCAGGCCAATTATGAGCCTCAGCAATCGTTGGTAACTAGTAGCTCGGTGAGGAGAGGAATACATCAGGAAAAAGACCTTCAGATAACTGACCAGCTTGTTTGGTTCTGTCATAGTTATAGCCAGTGTAAGCAATCCAGCGTGTTTTCGCTGGATGTTCAGTTAAATCTCAATACTGATCAGTATTCTGATGGCATGAGGAAAACAATTGTCAGCGATGTGATGGATCGCTCTTATGATCGAACGATTAAACGACATCGTGAGAGTTGTCACGGTATGGTTAGAAAATGGCAGGCTATGTAACTGGTAGCGGATACGGCTCCAGACTTTGAGGCTTTTTACGCACAGCTCAATGTTGTGATTGAGTAAACAGAAGACCGGTAGATCCTCAGTTTTGACGGTAAGGGCCTAGTGATGCGCCAGCCATGGTTAAGGGAAGCAATACTGAAGAACGCGTAAAAGAGTCAGCAGAAGCTGGAAACTAGGCTCAGTCCAAGAGAGAAGAAAGATCGCAAACGAATGGCACAGGTAGCACCGGTTATACGGTAAAACCCAATCATCGAACGGAAGAATATGTCATGGATATGGATTGTAAGAACGACAATGTTGTTAAATTCCGTCCTACAGCCAAGAATAAGATAGTGCAGGTTAGTGTAGAAAGAGAGGCGGAAGCCATGATAGGAGAAGCTTTTGAGGAAGAGCTCAAGCGAGATCCGGAGCAGAAACGGCAGTGAGGCATTGCTATTTATGAACACCATCATCAGCGGAAACTGATTACCGGGATTATGAAAAAGAATGGAGTTAAAGCAACCATCATTATGGACTTTATCCATGACTTGAATATCTGTGGAAAGCCTGTCACTGCTTACACGACAAGGGTGATTAGGCTAGTGCAGAACGGTCCCTGAAGATACTCAGGGGATAGTCTTACAGGTGGACATAGTAATTATGGCAAGTGCGAGCAAGTTGGGTTTGACAAAACTGGAGGCTATTGATAAGTGTGCAGACTATCCTCAAAAAAACGTCCCACGCGCTGCTATGACAAGGCCTTGGATGTTGGCTATTCGATTGCCAGTGGAGTTATTGAGGTAGCTTGCCTCCATTTGATCAATGACCGTATGGATTTAACCGGGGCAAAGTGGAGTTTGCAATGGGCAGAGGCTGTGTTGAAACGACGCGCACTGGATTCAAGTGGAGATTGGCAGGAGTATTAGAACTTCCATAAGGAATGCTTTCGCCTTCGTAATCATGAAGAACTAATTAATTGGCCGTCGTAGCAAGGGAACCACACCCAAAGGCGATAGGGTTGAGATCATCCATTCTGAATATGGCTGACCTAGTCATAGCAGTTACTAGTTTTTGGCCGATTTCTGTACTGCTCCGAGAATTCCTCTCAACATGTTCAGCTCTTTTACTTCAGGTCGTGCACGGTTAAAAAAGCGACGAAGCCTTGTCATAACCAGACCGTGGTGCTGTTGAATAATAAAGTTGATATCGGTCAGCGTAGATTCTAAGTGTTCGTAGAAAAGCTCAAGCTCTCTGTTGAGTGGGTAGGCCTGCTCAGGCTTATCATGCGTGAAACTACCAGCTTTTTTGAGAGAGGCCCTGTAGATTTCATAACACAGTATCTGGATGGCCGAGGAGACATTAAGCACCGGATACTCAGGGTTTGCATCAATGCTGGTGTGGAAATGGCATTTTTCCAATTCTCTATTGATAAGCCCCATGGTTTCCTGTCCAAAGACCAGAGCAACAGGAGCCAGCTGAGATTCTGACAAGAGCTGTTCTGCACATTGTTCAGCATCGAGTATGGGGCGAGAGAACGAGTGTGTTCGTGTTCTGGCACTTGTACCGATCACTAAAGAACAGTCAGCAATGGCTTCATCCAGTGTCTCAAACAACCGTGCTGTTTCAAGCAAGTAGTTAGCTCCAGCGGCCATAGAATTAGCCTCTGGTGCAGGAAATCTCTTGGGGTTTACTAGGCAAAGGTCACTAAGCCCCATGGTTTTCATGGCTCTTGCGGCGGAGCCTATGTTGCCCGGGTGGAAAGTATTAATAAGGATAATGCGTATATTCTGTAGCATGGTGATTAATGTCTTCGCAGCTGAACCGCTTCATTAATAAAACGCGTAATTATAGGGTGCACGGTACCTGCAAACCAGCTTGTATGTTCGTGGTGACTACCAATAGACTTATGTACAATGAGCTTCTTTGGTATACAGTTCAGAAAATTTGTAAAGAATTAGTCAAACAACGAAAACTAGGTCTATTGATGGCTACGTAGGCAGATACAGTCAGCCCGGCTGGCTACTGATCTCAATGGTCCTTAGCTTGCTCAATGGGATCTTTTTGATTGTACATGCTTCTATTATGGGAAGCATGATTCATCAGGTGGTGATGGGAAATGTCAGTAGAGAAATATTAAGCGATAACTTCCTCTTAATCATATTATGGTGCGGCTATTTTGATATAATAATGTAGCAGCTAAAACATCATGGTTTTCGATATATCAAGTACGAACAAGAGATGGTTTTATGAATATATACGTCGTCAAACCAATAACAATGATTAACTGCCGTTTCTGCTCAGGATCTCGCCTGAGCGCTTCCTCGAAAGCTTCTTCTATCATGTCTTACGCTTCTCTTTCTACACTGACCAATACTCTCTTATGCTTGGCGTGAGGACGTAATTTAACAACGTTGTCGCTCTTCCAATCCATATCCATGACCGATTATGCCGTTCAGGATTGGGTTTTACCGTATAAACGGTGGCTACCTGTGCCATTAGTTTGCGATCTTTCTTTTCTCTAGGACTGAGCGTAGTTTGCAGCTTTTGCTTACTCTTTTGCGCGTTCTTCCTAGTTGCTTCCCTCAACCATTCCTGGCACATCACCAAGCTTTTACCGTCAAAACTTAGGATCTGCAGGTCTTACGTTTGCTCAATCCCAACCTGGAACTGTTCGTAAAAAGCCTCTAAGTCTTGAGCCGTATTCGCTACCAGTTGCATAGCCTGTCGTTTTCCAACCATCCCGTGCAACTCTAACGATGTCGTTTAATCGTTCGGTCATAAGAGGGATCCATAACATCGCTTACAATTTTTCTCTCATGCTATCATGGTACTGGCCAGTATTGAGGTTTAACTGAGCATCCAGTGGTAACATGCTAAATTGCTTCCGCTGGCTGTAACTGCGACGCCTGATTACGATAGAACCAAGCAAGCTGGTCAGTTGTCTGGAGGTATTTTTCCTGACGTAATTCCTCTGCCCTCTGTCGCTACCAGTTACCAACGATTTCTGCGCTCATCATTGGCCTGCTTATCCAGATACCATTAGAGTAGAAGCCGCAACACTTCGTTATCTTAAGTCTGGATATAGCTCTCTATGGTGCTATGCTCTTGTTGGAGAATGGATTCTAGGTGCTTAATGATAGCGTCCAAATGGTAACGAGTTGGTGAGAAGAATGCATAACCTAGTGTATTGGCGCAGGATGTATTTACAAGATATGGTGTTATGGAGTTATTAGTTTGACGACGTTATATCATCATAAAACCGTCCCTTTTGCGTTAACTGATAGATCGAACCACGTGATGTTTTAGCGGTTGCGCTGTCGTTTCAAAAGAGCCGCACTCAAAGCATAAGAATGGTTCTGTAGGGATATTTTGGCACCATCTTATGCCCTCACATAGGTATTGTTTTACAGGTAAACCAAGCCCTTCAGGAAAAACTGAACAACCTGTTTGAGTTATGTGAGCAAGCCCAAAGTCACATCATCAGGGCCAATCCATCAAAGAGATAACACGAAACATACTTGACACTGAAGATGGTATGAGCTAACAAACTGGCTTAGGCTTTTAGAAATGAAACCTGATTAACATGAGTTTGATGGTGAAAGACACTAGAGCCACAGCAACTTAGCTATCCTTCGGATACCAAATCAGAGATAACGAACTGGAGGCTACCGTGTTTATTGTAGTGTATTCTGTAATGTTTATGATTGTTGCATAACATTTTTATCACTATGGCATAGACAACTCATCTGTCATTCAAAAATGGGGCGGTTTTTTTATACGACAATCAAGCTGCTAGTATCATGGTTTTCTATATATCAGGTAACCAAAAAGAGACGGTCTTATAGTAATATAACGTTGTCAAACAAATAACTCCATAACACCATATCTTGTGAACGCATCCGACGCCAATACCATCGATTATTAATTCTTCTCTCCAGCTCGTGATCGTTGGGACGCTATCATTCAGCACCTTGAATCCACTCTTCAACAAGAGCATAGCATCATAGGGAGCTATATCCAGACTGAAGGCAACGAAGTGTGTGCCTTCTCCTCCAAGGGTATATGAATAAGTAGGCCAATGATGAGCGCAGCAATCGTTGGTAACTGGTAGCGACAGAGTGCATAGGAATTACGTCAGAAAAAATACCTGTCGACAACTGATTAGCTTGTTTGGTTCTGTTGTAATCAGGCGTCGCAGTTACAGCCAGCGGAAGCAATCCAGCGTGTTTTCGCTGGATGCTCAGTTGAATCTAAATACTGACAAGTACTCTGGTGGCATGTGACAAAAATTATCAGCGATGTGATGGATCTCTCTTATGATCGAACGATTAAATGACATAATTAGAGTTACACGGGATGGTTGGAAAACGATAGGCTATGCAACTGGTAGCGAATACGGCTCAAGACTTTGAGTCTTTTTACGAAGAGCTCAAGGTTGGGATTGAGCCAACAGAAGACCTGCAGATCCTAAGTTTTGACGGTAAGGGCTTGGTGATGTGCTAGGAAGGATTTAGGGAAGCAACACGGCATAACGAGCAAAATAGTCAGCAAAAGCTGCAAACTAGGCTAAGTCCTGAAGAAAAGAAAGATCGCAAACTAATGGCACAGGTAGCCACCGTTTATACGGTAAAACCAAATTCTGAACGGCAGAATCGGTATGGATATGGATCGGAAGAGCGATAACGTTGTTAAATTCCGTCATCACGCCAAGCATAAGAGAGGTTGAAGCCGTTATAGAAGAAGCTTTCGAGGAAGCGCTCAGGCGAGATACGGAGCAGAAACGGCAGTTGGTCGTTGTTATTGATGGGCACCATCATCAGCTGAAGCTGATTACCGTGATTATGAAAAAGAATGTAATTAAGGCAACCATCATCATGGACTTTATCCATGTACTTGAATATCTGTGGAAAGTCGGTCACTTCTTACACGAAAGAAGGATGAGGCTACTGAAAGCTTGGAGGCAGAACGGTCCCTGAAGATACTCAGGGGAGAGTCTGCTAAGGTGGCCATAGAAATCCTAGAAAGTGCGAGTAAGAGAGGCCTGACAAAACTGGAGGCTATTGATAAGTGTGCTGACTATCTTCAAAAAAACCGTCCTAGGTTCTGCTACGACAAGGCTTGGATGCTGGCTATCCTATTGCCAGTAGAGTCATTGAGGGAGCGTGTTGTAATTTGATCAATTACCGTATGGATTTAACCAATGCAAAGTGGAGTTTGTAAGGGCCAGAGGCTGTGTTGAAGCTACGCTCACTGGATTCAAGTGAGATTTGCAGGTGTAGTGTAACTTCCATAAGGAATTCTCTCGCCTTCGTAATCGTGGAGAACTAATTAATGGGCCGTCGTATCAAGGGAACCACACCAGAAAAATATGAAGCCAAAAGAGCTGAAGGCCTTTGATAAAATGATGTTGCAGAAACTGGCAGTAATAAAAAGCGAAAATGATCAGCTGAAGAATATTTTGCAGATCAAACATACTCGACATTGTTCACCATTTAACTTTACTGTAAACCTGATGGCAGGATTTACTGCCTATGCACGGCAGCCCAGAAAACCACATATTGATGTTTCAGTACTAACAGAAGGTGTACCAATGGCTTTTGGTGTGGTTCTTTTGATACGACAATGCAACCTCTAAAACATCATGGTTTTCGATATATCAGGCAACGTAAAAGAGATGGGTTTATGATTATATAACGTCGTCAAACCAATAACTAACGTGAGTTTTCCGCTTCAGTTTTGGCTACAACCCTTGGCTTTTTATGACTGTGGTCATAGTGATGTTTTTTGAAAAGTGCTCAATGGCTCATTCGGAGCATTTGCCAGCCGATGAAAGTACTAAAATCACTCTTTTTCTGTAACATGAATATGTACAAAAAGGCTGAATCCTATGTAGCTCAAGGTATTATCTAGTCGAACGCAGAGTGAATATCTGTGGAAATACAGTCACTACTTACAAGATAAGGGGGATGAGGCTATCGAAAGCTTGGTGGCATAACGGTACATAAAGGTACTCAGGGGCGAGTCTGACAAGGTGCCCATGTGAATCCGGCAAAGTGCGAGCAAGAGAAGTCTGACAAAACGTGAGATCATTGATAAGTGTGCAGACTATCTTCAAAAACACTGTTCCAAGCTCTGCTATGACAAAGAGCTGGGTGCTGGCTATTCGATTGCCAGTGGAGTCATTGAGGGAGCTTACCATCATTTGATCAATGGACGTATGGATTTACCCTGGGCAAAGTGTAGTTTGCAAGGGCCACAGGCTGTGTTGAAGATACGCTCACTGGATTAAAATGGAGATTGGCAAGCGTACGGAAACGAGATGTTCGACTTTTTTAGAGCCCCTAGAAGTTTCAAATCCATGACTTTCCAATGGTTACAGTGAAATAGTGTATGTTAGCGCAACTTAATTATGATTAATCTTACGACTATAGGTGTGTAAGTTAGGTGTTATTATCAGTGCTCCATAGTATGGTCATATGGCCGTATTAGCTGAAGCCCTTGAAAATCAGGTAATGATCTCGCCTTTGCAATTATGGAGAACTAATGAATATGGCGTCGTAGCTAGGGAACCACCACAATGGCTTTCTGAGCGTCAAACTCACGTCGATTAGGGAGTCTTTAAAGGTAGCACTGTAAACAATGGCCTGTCGCAGTTAAAATTATACCTCATTCAGCCTTAAAGTACCGTCATGGATATAAGTCATTTAAGAAAAGAATACACTCAAGCAGGCCTTAGTAGGGAAACCATGCAAAGCAGTCCATTCAAACAGTTTGAAATCTGGTTTAAGCAGGCTCAGGAAGCCCAGCTGGAAGAGCCCAACGCAATGAGTCTAGCCACTGCGTCAGCTTCTGGCATGCCATCCCTGAGAACGGTACTCCTGAAGTATTTTGACGAGTACGGCTTTGTTTTTTTCACCAACTATAACAGTAATAAAGCGAAAGATATTACCAGTAACCCACAAGTTGCCATTATGTTTCCATGGGTTTCCCTTGAACGGCAGGTAATTATTCAGGGAAAAGCAGGGAAAATCTCTACTTCTGAGTCACGTCGTTATTTCACCAGTCGCCCTGCCACCAGTCAATTGGGGGCATGGGTATCACATCAAAGCTCTGTGATTACCAAGCGAAATGTACTGGAATTAAAACTTGAAGAAATGAAACGTAAATTTAAGGAAGAAAAAATTCCATTACCTGACTTCTGGGGAGGCTATCGTGTAGTACCTGAGAAAATTGAATTCTGGCAAGGTCGCTCAAGCCGGCTTCATGACCGGTTTCAATATTCATATCAGTCGGCTAATGATAACAGCCAATGGCAAATAGACAGGCTCTCTTCTTGAAAGCCGGTTTGGTAGTTTTTTGATGAGCAAGGAAACTGCTGCACGAATTGCTGTGAGGGATGCCATTATGTAACTGGTGGAGCTTAATCGCTAATTGTGAGAATCGGTTAAAAGTAATCATGGCTTACCCATCTGGATCATGTAAACCAATCCTGAGCCTGACAATAAACGTTCATGGCCCGTCAGTGTTGCAACGCGGCTGACCTATATTGAAGAGCAAAATAAACAGGGAACCGCGCGTTTAACTGGTCTTGTGGGCATGTCTGAAAACACTTAGATTTGGGAAAAGAGCTTAATCCTTGCCGTGACTAGTTTAAAACAGCTATATTCAATGTCCGTAAACTGTTTGGCGATAGTATTGAAGCCATTGAGCAGACGCCAGATAATTTAAGGGATGGTTTATTAGGCAGCATTCAAATTAAACATCTGCATTTTGTTCAGTGTTACCGACAACTGAAACTCTTTGCAGAGTCCCAAAAGAGGGTTTGGTTCAGCTGGGCAGCCTGTCACAGCCGCATTGTCAGGCTGACAGCAGAAGAAGCCATTGGCCACTTACGGAAAAAATACATAGCTTTAGTTACCGTAAATGAAGACATTCTCCTTCTAGGAAAAATGCCATCAGAAGCAGTGGTGGTCATCAAATGAATACTCGCTCCACACCTCAGAGCAAATATCACCTAGCCAGAAGAAATAAAGGCTCTCAAGCAAACTGCCCACGAGCTGAAAAAGCAGTATCCGGCTCAGATTAACTCTCTCCTTCCATGTTTATTCAGCTTAAACAGGGAGAGCATTTACCTGAGTTTAACCTGATTCATCCTTGTGACTCATCGGACAGACAGGAAAGACTGTAACGCAGTGATGCCCGTATGATAAAAATCAACGACAACCCTATTCAAGAATTTACCGCTACGCTTAGTAGGCTGTTCGAGCATGGACCTAGGATTTATTTTCTTTATACAGACTTCCAAGTCTGTATAATAACCAGCGTATTGCAGGCCATGAACAATATGTGACACTGTCTCCACAGCTGTCTTTCACCACCCCTATCAGGAATATACTGACTCGTAAAAAACACCTGAAATTTGAATGATCATCCATGGCCTTTGGGTGTGGTTCTTTGGATATAACGAGGCAGTCACTAAAACATCATGGTTGCCGATATATCTGGTAACGAAAAATAGACGGTTTGATGGTAATATAACGTTGTTAAACTAATAACTACATAACACCGTCTCTTGTGCACGCATCCTACGCAAATACCATCTATTATTCATGCTTCTAGCCAGCTCGTGATACTTTGGACGATATCATTAAGCACCTTGAATCCACTATCAACAAGAGCATGGCACCATGGAGAGCTATATCCTGATTGAAGGCAACGAAGTGTTGCGCCTTATACTCCAAGGGTATCTGGATAAACAGGCCAATGGTGAGCCGCAGCAATTGTCGGTAACTAGTAGCGACGGTGAGTAGAGAAATCACGTTAGGAAAAACACCTCTAGACAACTGACCAGCTTGTTTGGTTCTGTCGTAGTTAGGCGTCGCAATGACAGCCAGTGGAAGCAATCAAGCGTGTTTCTGCTGGATACTCAGTTAAACCTCAATACTGACAAGTACTCTGATGGCATGGGGGAAAATTGTAAGTGATGTGATGGATCTCTCTTATGTTCGAACGATTAAACGACATCGTGATAGTTGGCTATGTATGGTTTGGAAACGACAGGCTATGCAACTGGTAGTGGATACGGCTCAAGACTTTGAGGCTGTTTCCGAACAGCTCAGGTTGGATTGAGTAAACATAAGACCTACAGATACTCAGTTTTGACAGTAATGGCTGGGTGATGCGCCAAGAAGGGTTGAGGGAAACAACCAAGAAGAACGCGCAAAAGAGTCAGCAGTAGCTGCAAACCACGCTAAGTCCGGGAGAGAAGAAAGATCGCAAACGAATGGCACAGGTAGACACCGTTTATACGGTAAAACCAAATCCTAGAACGACAGAATCGGTCATGTATATGGATAGAAAGAGCGACAACGTTGTTAAATTCCGTACTCCAGCAGGAATAAGAGAGTGCTGGCCAGAGTAGAAAGAAAGGCGTAAGCCGTGATAGAAGAAGCGTTTGAGGCAGCGCTCAGGCGCGATCCGGAGCAGAAATGGCAGTTGGTCATTGTTATTGATGGGCATCCTCATAAGAGGAAACTGATTACCTAGATTATGAAAAAGGAGGTAGTTAAGGCAACCATCACCATGGATTTTATCTATGTACTTGAATATCTGTGAAAGGCCGGTCACTGCTTACACGACAAGGTGGATGAGGCTATTGAAGGATGGTAGCAGAACGGTTCCTGAAGATACTCAGGGTAGAGTCTGACAAGGTGCCACGGGAAATCCGGCTAAGTGCGAGTAAGAGAGACCTGACAAAACAGGAAGCCATTGATCAGTGTGCAGATTATCCTCAAAAAAACCGTCCTAGGCTCTGCTATGACAAGGAGCTGGATGCTGGCTATCCGATTGTCAGTGGAGTCATTGAGGGAGTTTGCCGCCATTTGATCAATGACCGTATGGATCTAACCTAGGCAAAGTGTAGTTTGCAAAGGGCAGAGGTTATGTTGAAGCTACGCTCATTGGATTCAAGTGGAGATTGGCAGGCGTATTGGAACTTCCATAAGGAATGCTCTCGCCTTCGTAATCATGGAGAATTAATGAATTAGGCGTTGTAGCAAGGGAACCACACCATTTGCCTTTGGGTGCGGCTCTTTTAATACGACAATGCAGCCGCTAAAACATTACCTGATTACCACTGTGCTTCATCTAGATTAAGGAGCCTTGTTGGCATGTGCCAAGTTTGCCAGTCATGTAACCCGGCCGTGATACCATTGCTTTCAAATCGAAGCGCCGGTTGAATCGAGAACAATATTCAGAAAGGTATCTTGGCAGATGCTTCTGGTTAATATTGTGGTAACTGGCTTTCAGATAATTTTTAACGTTCCAGATCATGGCGTGACCACCACCTGTCACCATTGCTATATGTTGGTGTCCTGCATCTGATATTCCTGTGAATGCACCGAGGCCATCACATACAACACCGCAAGTATGATCACTGAGATGCTTTTGTGCTCAGAGTTACAGCTACTATTTCCGAAAGCTGGTAGCCATGCTGAAACGCATATCTGCTGGTGGTTTTCCTCGTTGGTTTGCACGACGGTAACAAATTGGTGTTTGTTTTCAGACCTATTTTATGTTTGCCTCCATGTTTTTCACCAGCCCAGTAGGAATCATCCATCTGCACATATCCCTGCAGTGGCCGGCTGTCATCCAGTTCTTTCATTACCTGCATCAGCTTGTGCTTCAAGCGCCAATCAGTACTTCAAGAGATTCCATGCTGTTTCGAGAGCTCCAAGGACGATATGCCATTCCTAGTCTTAGTTATTAAAAACATTCCTAGAAATCAAGTGCAAAGGGCAGTTTGTCAGCTTACAGAATGGTGCCACTGGTTAATGATGTCTGGTGACAGCAGCCGGTTGCACTGGTAGAGCTAACTGGTTTTTAGGGTGTAATACTCCAGGCGACAACACAGAGGACATTAAAACCTATTAGGCCACCGCCATTTGAAAGCTGGTCATGGCATTGTTGTTCTTGGCTATATTGCTGAAAGAACTCCACAAGGCCATGCTTTTCTGAAACTGAATTTGGTGTTGTCCCTTGTTACGACGCCACATTCATTAGGTGTCCATGATTACGAAGGCGGGAGCATTCCTTATGGAAGTTCCAATACGTCTGCCAATCTCCACTGGAATCCAGTGCGCGTAGCCTCAACACAGCCTCTGCCACTTGCACTCCACTGTTCCTAGGTTAGATACATACGGTCATTGATCAAATGGAGGTCAGCTCCCCTAATGACTCCACTGGCAATCAGATAGCCAGAATCCTGCGCCTTGTCATAGCAGAGCTTGTGACTGTTTTTTTGAAGATAGTCTGCACACTGATCAATGGCTTCCTGTTTTGTCAGGTCTTTCTTGCTCGCCCTTAGCCGGATTTCCCTAGCCATCTTGTCATACTCTCCCCTGAGTATCTTCAGGAACCGTTCTGTCATCCAGCTTTCAATAGCCTCATTCCCTTTGTCGTGTGAGCAGTGACAGGCTTTCCACAGATATTAAAGTATATGGATAAAGTCCATGATGCTTGTTGCCTTAACTCACTTCTTTTTCATAATCACGGTAATCAGTTTCCGCTGATGAGGGTGCTCATCAATAACAATGACCAACTGTCGTTTCTGCTCCTGAACTATCCTGAGCGCTTCCTAAAAAGTTTTTTGGAGTGGTTTTTTTGATACGACAATGTAACCGCTAAAACATCAAGATTTTCAATATATCCGGTAACGAAAAAGAGACGGTGTTCTGGTTATATAACGTCGTCAAACCAATAACTAACGTGAGTTCGACGTTTCAGTTGTGGCTACAGCCCTTGTATTTTAATGGCTTGAGTCATAGTGATGTTTTTTGGAAAATGTTCAATGGCTACTTCGGAGCATTTGCCCGCCAATTAAAGTACTAAATCATTCTTTTTTTGTAACATAAATATATATAAAAAGGTTGAATGCTATGTAGCGCAAGGGATTATTGCGTCTAACTCACGTGAAAACCGTATCTTTTTCGTTACCGTATATATTGAAAACCTTGATGTTTTAGCGGCTTCATTGTTGTATAAAAAGAACCACACCAAAAGTTCTTCCTGATTACCACTGTCCCTAATCCAGCTTAAGGAGCCTTGCTGGCATGGGAAAGTTCGCGCAGCCATGTAACCAAGCCTTGATACCGTTGCTTTCAAATTAAAGCGCCGGTTGAATCTATAGCAATATTCAGCAAGGTATCTTGGCATATGCTTCGGGTTAATATTGCGATAACTGGGTTTCAGAGAATTTTTAACGTTCCCTATCATGGTGTTGATCCACGTAAACAACTTATTGCCATAGATTCGTGAACACCACCTGTCACCACGGCTGTATGTTGGTGTCCGGCGTCGGCTATTCCTGTGAATGCACCGAAGCAGTCACTGACAATACAGTAGGTATGATCACCGAGATACTTTTGCGCCCAGAGTTAGAGCTCCTTTTCCTAGGAACTGGTGATCATGCTGAAACGCATATGCGGCTGGTAGTTTTCCTTGTTGGTTTGCACGGTGGCAACAAATGGTGGTTTATTTTCAGAACCTCTTCCCCGTTTGCCTCCATGTTTTTCACCACCACAGCAGGAATCATCCATATGCACATGTCCCTGCAGAGGACGGCTGTCATCACGTTCTTCCATTACCTGCATAAGCTTGTGCTTCAAGCGCCAAGCAGCATTATAAGAGATTCCAAACTGTCTCGCGAGCTCTATGGCCAATATGCCATTCTTGATCTGAGTTATTAAAAACATGCCTAGAAACCCAGTGGTAAAGGGCAGTTTGCTAGCTTCCAGAACGGTGCCACTGGTCAATGATGTCTGGTGACGACAGCGATTGCACTGGTAAAGTTCACGGTTTTTATGGTGCAATACTTCCGACAATAACACAAAGGACATTAAAACCTATTCTGGCACTGCCATTTGAAAAACTGGGCACGGCATTGTGGTTCCTAGCCATATTGCTGAAAGAACTCCTTAAGGCTCATGCCTTTCTGACACTGAATTTTATTCTTGGCCATGGTGCACTTTCTACTGCTAGAAAAACAGTGTCGTAAGTTGAGACGAGAAGTAGGCTTAGGTCAGATGATAATCAGTAAGTTTTTACTATTATAGTTTCCGCCTATCCTTATACACTGTGCCACACTATCTTATTCTTGGAGGGAGGAAGGAATGTAACAGCGTTGTCTCTCTTCCGATCCTTATCCATGACGGATTCTGCCGTGCGAGGATTTGATTTTAACATATAAACGGTGGCTACCTGTGCTACGAGTTTGCGATCTTTCTTCTCTACATAACTGAGCTTGGTTTGCAGCTTCTGTTGACTCTTTTGCGTTATTCCTAGTTGCTTACCTCAACCATTCTATGCGCATCACCAAAGCTTTACCGTCAAAACTGAGGATTTGCAGGTCTTCTGTTTGCGCAATCACAACCTTGCGCTGTTCGTAAAAAGTTTCAAAGTCTTGAGCCGCATCAGCTACCAGTTGCATAGCTTGGCTTTGTCCAACCATATTTGGGCAACTCTCACGATGTCGTTTAATCGTTCGGTCATAAGATCGATAGATCACATAGTGACAATTTTTTTACTCATGTCATCATAGTACTTGTCAGTATTGAAGTTTGCCTGAGCATACAGCGGGAACACGCTGGATTGCTTCAGCTGCCTGTAACTGCAACATCTGACACGACAGAACCAAACAAGCTGGTCAGTTGTCGGGATGTATTTTTCCTGACGTAATTTCTCTGTTTGCCGTTACCGATGATTGCTGCGGCTCATCATTGGCCTGCTTATCCAGATCCCATTGGAGGAGAAGGTGCAATACTTGGTTGCCTTCAGTACGGATATAGCTTTCTATGGTACCATTCTCTTGTTGGATAGTTGATTCAAGGTGTTGAATGATAGCGTGCCAATGATCACTAGTTTGTGAGAAGAATGAATAATCGATGGTATTGTCGCAGTATGCGTGCACAATAGACTGCGTTATGTGTTATTGGTTTGACGACGTTATATAATTATAAAATCGTCTCTTTTTCGTTACCTAATATATCTAAAACTCTGATGTTTTAGCGGCTGCATTGTCGTATAAAAAGAGCCGTACCAATGCCATTTATCCAGACAGTGGCACTTTTCAATTTCACATTGCTCGGCAAGCTGATCAATTACGGTCTCAATTTTTTGCCGTACTAGCATCATAAGCTTGATGAACGACTTAGGTTTGTTGTCTTTCATGTTTTTCTCAGTGGTGTCTGTAAATCGATGCCCAGAGCCTAGCAATTATCTTTTAACTCATGGCGTATGTGTTCCTAGTTACCCCAATAACAGGTTGGCAATGGCTTCGAGCATGTCGTAGGCAGCATCGCGTTCATCAACATTCGCTGCGATCAGAGTAAAACCTACCGGAATGCCTCGAGCATCAACGATCAGGTGCCCATGAAACCAGTAGACATACTTTTTCTTGAACTCTCAGTAACCGTGATCAGCTTCGCCCTTGAATATTGTGTGGTTCTTCGCTCGTGTCTGGACAGCAATATTAATAGGGAAACCATTCACTAGGTAGATATAAGCATTGTTTGCATGCATTAGCTGAACTAGCAGTTTCTGAAGGCACTGTTTTTTATGCCATAAATTGGCACCTTGTTTTATACATGCTGATCTGGATGGAAGATCAGGAAACAGGTGTCACCAGTGTTAAGCAAAGTATTTTGGCATGGTTCCCTTGCTCAGATGCCAAATTAATTAATTCTTCATGATTACGAAGGCGAGAGCATTCCTTATGGAAGTCCCAATACGCCGGCCCATCTCCACTTGAATCCAGCGAGCATAGCTTCAACACAGCCTTTGCCCATTGCAAATTCACTTTGACTTGGTAATATCCACATGGTATTGATTAAATGGCGGCAAGCTACCTCAATGACTCCATTAGCAATCTGGTAGCTAGCATACAGCGTCTTGTCATAGCAGAGACTGCGACGGTTTTTTGAAGATAGTCTGCACACTTATCAATGACCTCCAATTTTGTCATGCCTATCTTGCTCGCACTTTGCCGGATTTCCTAGGCACCTTGTCAGACTAGCCACTGAGTATCTTTATGGATTGTTCTGACACCAAGCTTTCAATAGCATTATTACTAGTGTTGTGTAATCAGTGATCGCTTTTCCGCAGATATTCAAGTACATAGATAAAGTGCATGATGATGGTTGCGTTAACTAACGTTAGTTGGACGCTTCAATTTTGGCTGCAGTCCTTGGATTTTAATGGCTTTAGCATAGTAATGTTTTTTGAAAAGTGATCCATGGTGCCTTCGGAGCCTTTGCCAGCCAATAAAGTACTCAAATCACTCTTTTTCTGTAACATGAATATGTACAAAAAGGCTGAAGCCTATGTAGCGCAAGGGATTATCTCGTAGAACTCATGTTAACTACCTGCTTTTTCATAAAAAAGGTAATCAGTTTTGGTGTGGTTCCCTTGCTACGACGCCCCATTCATTAGTTCTCCATGATTACGAAGGCGAGAGCATTCCTTATGGAAGTTCCAATACGCCTGCCAATCTCCACTGAAATCCAGTGGGAGTAGCTTCAACACAACCTCTGCTCTTACAAACTCCACTTTGCCAAAGTTAGATCCATATGGTCATTGATCACATGGAGGCAAGCTCATCAATGATTCCCCTAGCAATCTGAGATCCAGCGCCTTGGACGGTTTTTTTGAAGATAGCCTGCAACTTATCAACGGCTTCCAGTTTTGTCAGACCTCTATTACTCGCACTTTACCGTATTCCTAGGACCACCTTGTCAGACTCTCCCCTGAGTATATACAGGGACCGTTTTGTCACTCAGCTTTCAATAGTCTCATACCAGTTGTCGTGTAAGCAGTGATTGGCTGTCCACAGATATTCAAGTATTAAGGTGCCGAATGATAGAGTCTAAATGATCACAAGCTGGTGAGAATAATGCATAATCGATGGTATTGGTGCAGTATGCGTTCACAAGAGACGGTGTTATGGAGTCATTGGGTTGACAACGTTATATCACTATAAAACCGTCTCTTTTTCGTTACCGCATATATTGTAAACATTGATGTTTTAGCGGCTGCATTGTCGTATCAAAAAAGCCGCACCAAATCAGTTTCCGCTGATGATTGTGCCCATCAATAACAATGACCCACTGCCGTTTCTGCCCGGCCCTCACTTGAGCGCTTCCTCCTATCTTTCTACACTGGCCCACACTCTCTTATGGGTGCGGCTCTTTTATTCATGACGTGAGGACGTAATTTCACAACGTGGTAGCTCTTCCGATCCATATCCATGACCGATGCTGCCGTTTGAAGATGGGGTTTTATCGTATAAACGGTGGCTACCTGTAGCATCATTCGTTTGCGATCTTTGTTCTCTCCCAGACTTAGCTTAGTTTGCAGCTTCTGCTGACTCTTTTGCGCGTTCTTCTTGGTTGCTTCCCTCAACCATTATTGGTTCATCACCAAGCCTCACCGTAAAAACTGAGGATCTACAGATCTTCTGTTTGCTCAATCCAAACCTTACGCTTTTCGTCAAAAGCCTCAAAGTATTGAGCGTATCAGCTACCAGTTGCATAGCATGTAGTTTTCCAACCAAATCTAGGCAACTCTAACAATGTCGTTTAACCGGTCGATCATAAGAATGATCCACCACACACTGGCAATTTTTCCCTCATGCTATCAGAGCATTAGTCAGTATTGAGGTTTAACTGAGAAAGGTGTGGTCTTCTTGCTACGACGCCACATTGTTAGTTATACATGATTGCGAAGGCGAGAGCATTCCTTATGGAAGTTCCAATACGCCTGCCAATCTCCACTTGAATCCAGTGAGCGTAGCTTCAACATAGCCTCTGCCTTTTGCAAACTACACTTTGCCTAGGTTAGATCCATACGGTCATTGATCAAATGGCGGCAAACTCCCTCAATGACTCCACTGGCAATAGGATTGCCAGCATTCAGCGCCTTGTCATAGCAGAGTTTGGTACGGGTTTTTGAATATAGTCTGCACATTTATCAATGGCCTCACGGTTTGTCATACCTCTCTTGCTCGAACTTTGCCTGATTCCCCTAGCCACCTTGTCAGACTCTCTCCTAAGTATCTTCATGGACCGTTCTTCCACCAGCTTTCAATAGCCTCATTTAGCTTGTTGTGTAAGTAGTGACCAGCTATCTACAGATATTCAAGTACATGGATAAAGTCCATGATGATGGTTGCCTTAACTACCTTCTTTTTCATAATCTTGGTAATCAGTGTCCGCTGATGATGGTGTCCATCAATAACAATACCAACTGTCGGTTCTGCTCCTGATTTAGCCTGAGCGCTTCCTCAAAAGCTTCTTCTATCACGGTTGTCGCCTATCTTTCTACACTGGCATACACTATCTTATTCTTGGTTGGAGGACGTAATTTAACAACGTTGTCGCTCTTCCAACACATATCCATATCCATATCCATATCCATATCCATATCCATATCCATATCCATATCCATATCCATATCCATATCCATATCCATATCCATATCCATATCCATATCCATATCCATATCCATATCCATATCCATATCCATATCCATATCCATATCCATATCCATATCCATATCCATATCCATATCCATATCCATATCCATATCCATATCCATATCCATATCCATATCCATATCCATATCCATATCCATATCCATATCCATATCCATATCCATATCCATATCCATATCCATATCCATATCCATATCCATATCCATATCCATATCCATATCCATATCCATATCCATATCCATATCCATATCCATATCCATATCCATATCCATATCCATATCCATATCCATATCCATATCCATATCCATATCCATATCCATATCCATATCCATATCCATATCCATATCCATATCCATATCCATATCCATATCCATATCCATGACCGACTCTGCCGTTAGAGAATTTAGTTTTACCCGTATAACGGTGGCTACCTGTGCCATTCGTTTGTGATCTTGCTTCTCTCCCAAATTGAGCCTAGTTTGCAGCTTATGCTGACTCTTGTGTGCGTTCTTCTTAGTTGTTTCTCTCAACCCTTCCTAGCGCATCATCAAGCCCTTACCGTCAAAACTGAGGATCTGCAGGTCTTCTGTTTGCTCAATCTCAACCTACGCTTTTCGTAAAAAGCCTCCAAGTCTTGAGCTGTATACACTACCAGTTGCATAGCCTGTAGTTGTCCAACCATACTTTGGCAACTCTCACAATGTCGTTTAATCGTTTGATCATAAAAGCTATCCATCACATCACTTACAATTTTTTCCCTCATGGCATCATAGTACTCGTCAGTATTGAGGTTTAACTGAGTATCCAGCTGCAACACGCTTGATTGCTCCAGCTGGGTGTAACTACAATGCCTGACTACGACAGAACCAAACAAGCTGGTCAGTTGTCAGGAGGTATTTTTCCTAACGTGATTTCTCTGCTCACCGTAGCTACTCGTTACCGGCGATTGCTGCGGCTCATCATTGGCTTGTTTATACAGATACCCTTGGAGGAGAAGCCTCAACACTTTGTTGCCTTAAGTCAGGATATAGCTCTCTATGGCGCCATGCTCTTGTTGGATAGTAGATTCAAGGTGCTGAATGATAGCTTCCAAATGATCACGAGCTGTTGAAAGAATGAATAATCGAGGGTATTGGCGTAGGAAACGTTCACAATATACGGTGTTATGTAGTTATTGGTTTAACGACGTTATCATCATAAAACCGTCTCTTTTTTGTTACCTGAGATATCGAAAACCATGATGTTTTATCGCCTGCACTATCGTATAAAAAGAACCGTCGGTAACTGAGAATCCAACGAAAACACGCTGTATTACTGCCGCTGGATGTAACTGTGACGCCTGACTACGATAGAACCAAAAAGATGGTCAGGTGTCTGGAGGTATTTTTCCTGACGTTATTTATCTGCTTACCGTCGCTACCAAGTACCGACGATTGCTGCGGCTCACCATTTGCCTGTTTATCCAGATACCCATGGAGGAGAATACGCAACACTTTGTTTCCTTCAGTCTGGATATAGCCCTCTACGGTTCCATGCTCTTGTTGGAGAGTGGATTCAAGGTGCTGGATGATAGCGTCCAAATGATCACGAGCTGGTGAGAAGACTGAATAATCGATGGTATCGGAGTAGTATGCGTTCACAAGAGACGGTGTTATGGAGTTATTGGTTTGACAACGTCATATCACCATAAAACCGTATCTTTTTTGTTACTTGGCTATATCGAAAATCATGATGTTTTAGCGGCTGCATCGTCGTATCAAAAAAATAGCCCCAAAAGTATTCCCAGATATGCTGGTCTTTGTGATGCCCAAGTCACTCGCCAACACCTCCATTGTTATGGTTTCACTGTCCGCGAGTTTTGGTGGTAAGCTACGATTGCGCAAGGCTACCGAGAATAGCTCTTTAAGCAAATCATAGATCAAGCAGTCAACAGTGGTGATAAACTCTTCAATTGGCATAGCTGAAACCATCTTTATTTTGGACTTCTTTTAATAGCAGAAAGTAGGTTCAGTCATGCCTTAATTAGATCTACTTATAAAGTTGAACAGCACGTAAGAGTTTTAAAGTAAATGTTACTTTTTCTTAGTGAGCTTATGTTGCATAGGTAATGTATTCTTAAAAAATATCTTTGATATATTAGGGCTAGTTTTTGGCGTGTGATAGGTGGTTACACAATTTATTTTCACCATAATTTGTACTCTCTGTGGTATTTTAATTGATAAGCACTGCTCAGTTGCATATGCTTTTTCCCAACTTATATGGATGGGTCATGTATATGTCCACTGACGTTCTGTTTTCCTAACTTACTTCCCATGATAATAAAAAAATTGGTCTGATTACGCTGAATGCTGAAGAGGTGTTGAATGCATTAAATCAACCTATGATTGACCTGCTTTTCAAACAGCTTTCTGATTGGCGTGATGACGATGATATCGTTGCTGTTTTCATTATGGGAAGTTGTGAAAAGGCATTTTGTGCTGGAGGGGATGTACGTGCATTGAGGCAGGCTGTCATCGATGGTAAGCCAGAGGTTCCCAAGCTTTTTTTTGAGACAGAGTATCGTGTTAACTACATGATACATTCTTACCCTAAACCAGTTATATGCTGGGGTAATGGCATAGTAATTGGTGGAGGTATCGGCCTGATGGCTGGTGCTGACTTCAGAGTAGTAACAGACACATCAATGCTGGAAATGCCTGAAATTAGTATTGGGCTATATCCCGATGTTGGCGGTAGTTGGGTTCTCAGTCATTTGTCCGCAAAAATTGGTCTGTTCATAGCATTGACCGGGTGTCGATTGAACTCTGCTGATGCAATCTACGTTGGTTTGGCAAACCGGTTTATAGATCATGTTTTTCGGGATAATGTTCTTGAGTCTATGCAGCAGGTTAACTGGAAAAACAGTAATGCCAATGCTGTCGTATATGGTGTTATTCAGAAATACTGGGAAAAAAGTGCTGCTTGGCTGCCGTATTCGAAAGTGCGGGAGCACAGAGACTTAATTGTCGCATTGATGGATCAACCATCATTGGTGGATGTTATGTCTGCGCTTGAGAATCTTGAAACGGATGATGATTGGCTTCTGGCCGCGCGTAAAACTGCTTTGCGAGGGTCACCATTGTCTTCAGCTATTAGCTATCGACAGTTACAGATGGCTCGTTATATGTCTCTGAAAGAGGCATTTCAGAGTGAACTTGTGCTTTCTGTTAATGCCGTTCTTCATGGTGATTTTTGTGAAGGGGTCCGCTCGCTATTGGTTGATAAGGATAAAAATCCTAAGTGGAAGTTTGATAAAATAGAGTTAGTTGATGATCACTCACTGCATGATTTTTTCAGTTCTCCATGGTCCAAAAACCCGCTACATGATCTTTAACCTGTTACAGGTGAGGCTATTTTGATACGACAATGCAGCCGATAAAACATCATGGTTTTCGATATACTAGGTAACGAAACAGAGACGGTTTTATGGTGATATACCGTCGTCGAACCAATAACTCACGAGAGGTTAGACTTTTTTAGAGGCCATGGTAGTTTAAAATCCCTAGCTTACCAATGGTTACAGTGTAAATAGTGTATGTTAGTGCAACAGAATTATACTTAGTCTGCCGGCTACCAACGTGTCAGTTTGGCGTGATTCTCTGGTTTCCATAGTCTGGTCGTATTGGCTGAAGCCTTGGGGAGTCTGTGGATATTAGACTTTTCTGGGGAGTTAAAAAAGCCGAACATCTAGTATAATTGCATAACACCGTCTCTTGTGAACACATCATACGCCAATACCCTCTATTGTTCATTATTCTCACCAGCTTGTGATTATTTGGGTGCTATCATTCAACAGTACCTTGAATCCACTCTATAATAAGAGCATGGTACTGTGTAGAGCTATATCCAGACTGAAGCCAACGAAGTGTTGCGCCTTCTCCTACAATGGTATCTGAATAAGCAGGCCAATGATGAGCAGCAGCAATTGTCGGTAACTGGTGGCGCCGGTCGGCAGGGAAATCACGTCAGGAAAAATACCTTAAGACAATTGACCAGCGTGTTTGGTTCTGTTGTAGTCAGGCGTTGCAGTCACAGCTAGCGGAAGTAATCCAGCGTGTTTTCGCTGGATGCTAAGTTAAAACTCAATACTGATAAGTACTCTGATGGCATGAGGGGAAAAATTGTCAGCGATGTGATGGGCAGTTCTTATAATTAAAAGACATCGTTAGATTTGCCACGGTATGGTTGGAAAACGGCAAGCTATGTAACTGGTAGCGGATGCAGCTCAAGACTTTGAGGGTTTTTAACGAACAGCCTAAGGTTGTGATTGAGCACTTAGAAGACCTGCAGATCCTCGGTTTTGACGGTTAGGGCTTGGTGATGCGCCAAGAAGAACGCGCATAAGAGTCAGCAAAAGCTACAAACTAGGCTCAGTCTGGGAGAGAAAGAAAGATCGCAAACGAATGGCACAGGTAGCCACCGTTTATACAGTAAAACCAAATGGCATTTGACCTATCGAATGGCCCGCAAGCTGTGGGCACACAATATCGGTTCATATCGGAATATCATGTTATGGCGTACGCCAATACAGTTTGGGAATTTAATCGCTGCCGGTTAAAAACACAGAGGAAGGCTAGAGTCTGCTTTTTGGTGACTATATTGACTTGCAGTAGTTCAAGAAAGAATGACTGATCAATAAACTCAGTAGAACTTCGTGTAACTCCTTTAAATACTTACTGACAATAGCTGCTGAAGATAGAATGAAAATTTAATCAACGTGAGTTTGACTCTTCAATTTTGGCTATAGCTCTTGTATTTTAATGGCTCTAGGCGTCTTGTTGCTTTTTGAAAAGTGTCCAATGGCTCCTTCGGCACCTTTGCCAGCCAATTAAAGTACTTAAATCATTCCTTTACTGTAACATGAATATGTACAAAAAGGCTTAAGCCTACGTAGTACAAGTTATTCTCTCGTCGAAGTCACGTAAATCAGTAATTATTACTTGTTTTTCAAACCGAATCTCAGACAGTAGTGATACTAGCCAGTATGTACTTAGCGCAAATTATTATCGAGCAATTATAGGAAGAGCAAGTACAGGACAGCTGAAAGCTGCCCTGTACTTGATGCTGAGCTATCGATTGAGAGGCAGGTCATTCAAACAGTTAATACTGTTACATTCAGTACGTTTAGATTCACTTTTATAAGCTTTTTTGTGTGGACCACCAAAAGATCTGATAACAAGCTTTCCTCTGTTTTCCATAAGTCTTTTCAATGCAGACTCCATATCTGATGGTTTCAATTTATGAATTTCATCAGCAATTTTAAGGCGATTATCAAAATCAAACTCGGCACTGGTAATCCCCTGCCAGAAGCGGGTATTACGCTCATCCATATTGTCGTCTTTCTTAAGAAGATCGCCTATCAACCCCTGACGATACTGTTCAAGCTCTTGATCTGTTAGCTTACCCAAAGCATTCACCTGATAGCTCAGAAACTGATCAATACGAGCCTCTATACCGAGAGGATCAAGTTTCGGTGACTGAACTACAAATATCACGCCAGGGTGTTTTTCAAAGGGCCGAGGACCAGCAAATACCACATACCCTAACTGCTGTTCAGTACGCAGGCTATTAAAGAAGGGACTGGCCAACAAACGCCCTAACAGTGCATACTGCGCACGCGCAAAGTTATCGGCTTCAGGGAGCTGGTAATAGCTGATTAGCATCGAGTCATCATGCTCAACATCCATATTCAACACGCGATCCGCCTCCCCCAGCAAATGGAAAGGCAGATCGAATCGGTCTCGGCGATTATGGTCATTCAGTAATACTGACTCGACCATTGCTGCCAGTTTAAACGCTTCCTGCTTGCTGTGGTTACCATATACCAGCATTTCTACATGAATCTGACTATAGAAATTAGGGGCATAACCCAGCAGATCTTGGTAAGTTACTTTCTCTGCAGCTTTGAGCAATACTTCATCCTCAGGGTAAGAAGGATAAGTCGCCTGATTTAAAGCATCCATGCCGAGACGATAAGGTGGCTGAAACTTTTTATTGTTCAGTTCTCTGATAAGTATTGCTTTTTCCTGTTCAAAAGCACCATTCTCTGGCTTAAAGGTTTCAATCGCTTTGAGAATATCTTCCAGCAGAATAGCCTGCTTATCCTGATATCCTGCCAAACTGATCAAAAGTCCACGTCGGCCTGCTGTAATGTTGTAATTAAGACCGGCTTCTTTGGCTGGATAACCATATTCATTGAGACTCCTTGATAACAATGCTTTATAGAGTTGTATCAGTACATTGTCGTTTGGCGTTGCTGAGGCCGCCGGTGACGAAACAATAGCCCGCACATTACCGCGAGGCATATTGAAGCTGGTATCGGTAAAGCTCCATACCCGCAAACCTGACTTCTCCATAATAACCGAAGGCTCAGCCGCATTACTGCTTTCCTGAAGTTTCAGGTTGTTGGCAATAAACGGATTCGGCTCTGGAATCGTCAGAAATTCCCTAGACACAGGCGTCTTAAGCCGTTGCACCAGCTCCTCAGATAACTCCTGTACACTGTACTTAGTTTCAAAATGGGGTTCGACCCTATTGGTCGGCAAATTCTGGGCAATAACCACCTGACGGAGGTTTTCAACCGTCATTCGGTTTAAATAACCTATAATCAGCTCAGGATCATAAGTCTCGTAGAGATAGTTAGCCTTCAAAAGGTGCTCAGCTGGCAGGTAGTGCATTCTCGCAGCCAGCCAAGAAACGGTCTGTTGAGGATTCCGGTCCTCTTGGTAACGAAAGCCAAGATCAGCAATTTGCTTGCTCTCCTGATACAACCATGGTTGCAGACCCTTTCTTCGAATTAGTTCGAGATAATCAAAAACAGTTGCCGTAATTTCATCGACCTGAGTCAGCCCTTCAGGCGTTAACTCCATTCTAACTGTGAATTCACTGTACTCATTTGGAAGGTCACTGCTATAAGCTGCCAGAGAGTCAATTAGGCCACGATCTTTCAATAAACTGTGTAGACTGCCTTTCCCTTCATAGCCAATAATTCTGGCGAGATAACCTAGAGGCTTTATGTGATAAAATGGCTGTGTACTGGGCACTGGGAAGTTTAATGATAAAACCTTCGTATCTTTTAATGGCACGATGTTAATTCGCGCCTGTAATTCATCTCGTGTATAGGGTTGCTTGCCTATGGTTAAGTCAGGTTTTGCTCCTGATGGAACGCCAGCAAATGATGTATTTACCCATTGTTCCAAGGCATCAAGAGACTCTCTGCCATAGATAACAACCACCATATTGGGAGCAACATAATATTGGTCGTGGAACTCTTTGATGGCTTGCCAGAGCTTGCCGTCCTTGTCATTCAATGTATCCAAACTGCCTATATTGAACCGGCTTTTAGGGTGATCCTGGTTAGACGTCGCATTCATAGCCATAAACAGGCGCCAGCCATCTTCTCTGGCATGTAGGCGATACTCTGAATCTACTGCATTCTTTTCACGTTCAACGTAATTTGGATCCAGCTTCGGGGCAATAAAGAACTGGGCAAGACGATCAAGTGCTGGCTGCAGTTGATCACTATTAATATCAAAGTAGTAATTGGTTCTCACATCTGCCGTATAGGCATTACTACTGCCTCCATGAGCACGAATAAATCCAGAATAACTGTCGACATCAGGGTATTTTTCTGTCCCCATAAACAGCATATGCTCAAGCAAGTGAGCAAGTCCAAGTCTGTCATCTGGATCCTGATAACTGCCAACATTAACATCCACTGCGGCTGCAGATTTATCAGTATCCTGGTCTGAAACCATAAGAACCTTAAGTCCGTTGTCTAAAGTGACATAGCGGTAATCTCGATCATCAGCAGGACTTTTTATCACGTCATCCTGGGGCACAAGGGTTTCTCTCTCCGTTGTCATTGAACAACCTGCTATTGAAACCATGGTTAAAACTCCAGTAACCATTGATACCAGTTTTTTTAACATATCAGTTTTCACTGTACGAAACATCATACAATCTTTTGATTGATCCTGTTCTAATCTCTCGTTAGCTTGTTGTTAACCATCACAATTTCAGCAAAAACAAACCATGAAAGAGCAAATCTGCA
This sequence comes from Borostomias antarcticus, assembly GCF_949987555.1. Classification (NCBI taxonomy): domain Eukaryota; kingdom Metazoa; phylum Chordata; class Actinopteri; order Stomiiformes; family Stomiidae; genus Borostomias; species Borostomias antarcticus. The sequence goes on from NW_028176117.1 coordinate 64,536, forward strand.
AACCATCACATCACTATCAATTTATTGCATTATTACCACATTGGCCTAACCTCAAGTTCAGACAGTATTTCACTCCGGCTAAAAAAGTTGTTAATTGATAAATTGAACCTACCCAAGGGCCAGCATGGTTCATATTGATGAGAACTACAACAGCATTCCTTTCATACACCACCAAATACTCAAGATACCCCTATTCATGGATAAGCACATACAATATGATAAAACTAATTCATGTCGAAAAACCCTAAATAAGAATGGTATCTTTAACTTGCTTTACGCTTATTAAGCCTGCTTTGCAAAACACCAGATAGATGGTACAAACAGATCGAGCGTTACCCCGCACTGTCATCCTATAGCATAAACTGGTTTTCCAACTATTTTTCATGAATAATCAAAATCCCTCTGGATACTTTATTTTCCTTGTAGCATGAAATTTCCCGGCCGTCGAAAGATTAAGCATTACTTCTTGGCCATTACTAACAATTGCTTTGACATGGAAAACTATATGTTTAGCTTGGTCAGTACCTATGTTTGTGGTATTGATCAAAATATGGTGGATATTACTGCCCTAGTCTATTACTCAGTACCTAGAGATTCTATACTGGATAAAGGAGCCTATCAGTCAGTGGCTCGACAATGACCAGTCCAACCGTCTCACCAGCTGATCGAATATCAGTTTGCCGGTGACACTAATGGTAATACACTCCACAACTATTCTATGCTGGGCAATGACGCTCTGTACAGCTTGGGGTAATGAGCAAGGATATTATATTCAGGCTGTTGATTACGCTTATCGTTATCTTTGTAATACCAGCAGCAAGGTTTTGACCTTACTTGGTTTCAACCAGTGGGTGGCTACATCGGTAGCTGTTTTGACATTATTACCGAAGACGGTGAACGGACTTGAGTGTGGGTCCTTTGATACGACAATGCGGCCGCACTCATCTGATTATACAGCCAGTTTTACAGCTGATTACTTGAGCTTAGCCGTATATATTTTAACTTTCTTTTCTGACATATGGATTCACCTTATGGGGCTTGGATACTATCTGAGGCTGTGTGTCCGGGTAACTATAACCACTTCACTTCTCAAGCTGGCTGAGAAACGGTAATAATCAAGGTGTATTTATGCTTTTTAACCGCGATGTTCAACTTTTTAAGAGACCACGAAAGTTTTAAATCCCTGACTTACCAAGGTTACAGCGTAAATAGTGTACGCCAGCGCAACATAATTATGCTTAATGCCGGTTATCGATGTGTAAGGTTGGCGTTATTCTCGGTGTTCCAGAGTTTGGTCATATGGTCGTATTAGCTAACCACTTGAAAATCATGGCATGTTCGACTTTTCGGAAAAGTAAGCAAAGTAGAACGTCTCGCATTCAATGATATCATGTATTTTGTAACGTAAGTTCGACGAGATAATCCTTTGCGCTACAATAGCTTCATCCTTTTGTAGATATTCATGTCACGGGCAAAGAGTGATTTGAGTACTTACTTAGCTGGCAAAGGCTCAGAAGGAGCCTGTGGGCACTTTTCAAAAACCATTACCATGCCCTAAGCTCTTAAATCCAAGGTATGTGGCCAAAATTGAAGCGTATAACTAACGTTTTTTAGCTATTCCCCCTAGTATCAGTGTCTAAAGTTATACCAATGGCCACTTCCTTATGAAGCTAAAACACATCACCATACGTGGTTTGCGTGTGTTAACCGGCCCTTAAAAAGCGCGATGTCCGCCTTTTTTTTACTTCCCTAAAAGTCGAACATGCCTTGATTTTCAAGGGCTTCAGCCAATACGCCTGTGTGACAAAACGCTGGGAAGCATAGCACAACACCCAACGTACGCTAAGCAAGTCGTAGATTACGCATAACTACAGTGTACTAACGTACACTGTTTACGTTGTAACCATTGCCAAATCCGGGATTTTAAGCTTTCATGGCCTCTTAAAAAGTCGGACATCTCGTATTAAATTGGGAAGTTAGTCATCTTTATATTGCCATGGCTTACTTCAATCTCCCATCCTTTGTCGGTCCAATCACCTAGTACATAACGCTTTCCAGTACCATGCTTCAAAGTAATATCATGAATATCTGGCCGATGAGTATGGCCATGAATCATGGTGTCTACTTGAAATTTATCCATCACTTTAACAACAGCTGATGGTGTAACATCCATAATTTCCAGTGTTTTGCCAACTTTGGCGGTTTTGCTGTTCTGACGAATTTTATGACCAAGCTTTTTCCGATAATACAGAGGGGTCATTCGTAAGACTCTGATCACCAGTGGATTACGAATAACCTTCCGATAAATCTGATACTGCTCATCATGAGTGCACAGGGAATCACCGTGCATCAGTAAAATTTTCTGATTATTGATAGTGATCAGTGTTGGGTCTTTCAGCCATTTGACACCGGTTTCTTTCAGGAAATATTTGCCAATAGCAAAATCACGGTTACCTAGCATCAGATAAACCACTTTGCCGTAATCTGTATACTCTTTCAGCCGTCTGGCGATATCGTACTGGAAATTATCCATTGCATCATCACCAACCCAGTACTCAAAGAGGTCCCCAAGTATATAAAGTGCATCCACATGTGAGGCCCGCTCAGCCAAATAATGGCAGAATGCCATGGCAACTGCCGGACGAGCTGGAGTTAGATGAAGGTCTGATATAAACAGAGCCTTCATCAAGCGGTTTCCACTGACTCTAAGATTTTAGCAGACTCAATGATGATGTCATCAACCGGGACGTCTTGGTGACCAGCCTTGAAGGTGGTTTTGATGCTCTTAATGTTGTTACCACTATCCATGTCTTCGATTACTTTACCGAATACGCAGTAATCACAGCGATCATTAGTTTTTGCGCTGTGGTCAAAGAAGTTATTATCTTTAACATCAATTAAAAACTGGGCGTAAGAATAATATGGTTCTATGGTTCTGTCCATGGCAATTGTACCGGTTTCGTTCTTTAGGCCATTATCAGCTTCATTTTCAATAGACATTTTTGTGGATTTTTGAATCATGTTTGGCTCAAAGCCGCCTCCTTGAATCATAAATTCATCAATAACGCGCTGGAAAATTGTACCATCGAGATGGCACTTTATAACGTACTCAAAGAAATTGGCAACGGTTTTCGGAGCTTTACTCTGCATCTAGTTCCAGCTTGATATCACATTAAGTTGGTGTGTAATATAGCCATTGGAGGCTACACTCTCATTAAAAAAGCGCTTAGTAAATCCAGCTTCAGTAGGTACAGGATAGGAAAATCGAGGATTCTAGGTGTTTATCGCACTGGTGTGAAACCTATTTGGTAGATGGCGCTCTGAATACCTATGTAACCGTGAATTCGACGAGATAATATCTTTTGCTACATATGCTCCAGCCCTTTTGTACGTCTTTATACTACAGAAAAATAGTGAGTTTAGTACTTTATTGGCAGGCAAAGGCTCCAAAGGAGCCACTGGGAACTTTTCAAAAAAACATATCTATGCATCAAGCCATTGAAATCTAAGGGCTGTAGCCAAAATTGAAGCGTCTAGTTCACGCTATGTTAATAATTACACGCGATGTTCGACTCTATCTTACTTTCCAAGGAAAACGAACATTCCTTGATTTTCAAGGGCTTCAGCCAATACGACCATATGACCAAACTCTGGGAACCTAGAATAACGCCAAGCTTACACGTAGATAGCCGCTAGATTAAGCATAATTTACGTGAGTTCGACGAGATAATCCCTTGCGCTACATAGGTTTCAGCATTTTTGTACATAATGTATCTTACGGAAAATAATGATTTGAGTACTTTATGGGCTGGCAAAGGCTCAGAAGGGGCCATTGGGCACTGTTCAAAAAAACATCACTATGCCTAAAGCCCTTAAAATCAAACGGTGTAGCCAAAATTTAAGCGTCGAACTAACGTTAATTACATATTGCGCTAATCATTATCGGCTATTGGTGGATAGCGCAGATATGCCCAATAAATCTCGTCTCTCGGTAATGAAATATTTTCCAGGATTTGCAGATATGTTAGCCTCAGCCGATTATGGTGGAGGTGCATGTACCACAAATGTTTGCAGTTGCTACGCTACGGCAAGTGAGCGAAACCCATGGAGCTTAGAGCAACTAAGTGACTGGGCAGGGTTGGTGCTCCAGTGAACGATCGCAGCCAATAACGGAGTAACTGCAAAAGCGTCTGGTATATCAGTATTCGCCAATAACCTTTCATAGATGCATCAGTGACAATGACTGCTACCGGAAAAGCTAGAAACTTCTTGGAACAGATTATCGAAAAAGACTTGGCTGAAGGCTTGGTAAACCGTATTCATACTAGGTTTCCACCAGAGCCGAATGGGTTTCTCCATATTGGCCACGCCACTGCTGTCTGCCTGAATTTTGGTCTAGCCGAAAAATACCATGGCGAGTGTAATCTCCGTTTCGATGACACCAATCCGGATAAGGAAGAGCAAGTCTACGTGGATGCTATCCAAGAAGATATTCGCTGGCTTGGCTTTAAATGGTCCGGGGATGTTCGTTATGCATCCAGCTATTTTGACCAGTTTTATGATTGGGCTTTGCATCTGATTCGTGAAGGTAATGCCTATGTTGATCATCAGGATGCTGCATCCATGCGAATCAACCGTGGTGACTTCAATAAGACTGGCGTCGAGAGTTCTGACAGAAACAAGAGTGTGGAAGATAACTTGGCCGAATTTGAAAAAATGCGTGCCGGTGAGTACGAAGATGGTAAGGCATCACTTCGGGCCAAGATTGATATGCAGAGTCCCAATATGAATATGCGTGATCCTGTTTTGTATCGGATCCGCAAAGTCACTCACCATCAGACTGGCGACAAGTGGTGTATTTACCCCAGCTATGATTTTGCTCATGGTCAGGAAGATGCCATTGAGCACATTACACACTCCATCTGTACTCTGGAATTTCAGGATCACCGTCCTCTGTATGAATGGTTCCTAGATAATCTGCCAGTACCAGCAAGACCACGGCAGTATGAGTTTGCCCGTACTAATGTGGACTATACCGTGACTTCCAAACGTAAGCTGAAAAAGCTGGTGGATGAGGGTGTTGTGGATGGCTGGGATGATCCTCGTATGCCTACTATCTCCGGTATGCGTCGTCGTGGTTACACTCCAACGTCTATTCGCCGCTTTTCCGAGATGGTGGGTGTAAGCCGTTCGGGTGGTACTGCTGATGTTTCTATGCTGGAACATGCGATCCGTGATGACTTGAACACTAACGCAGCCCGCGCAATGGTGGTGTTCTCTCCTCTTAAACTGGTGATCAAGAATTTACCGGAAGGCGAAGTTCAGGAAATGAACGCCGCTGCACATCCTAATCGCCCGGAGTTGGGTAATAGAACGCTGCCATTTACCCGCGATATCTATGTCGATCGGGAAGATTTTACCGAAGATACAACGCTGTCTCGCAAGAAGTTCAAGCGTCTGGTTATCGGTGATTACGTACGTTTGAGAAGTGCTTATGTGATTAAGGCGGATGAAGTGATAAAGGATGAAAGCGGAAATATTGTCGAGGTACGTGCTTCTTATGTTCCCGGTACTGTTGGCGAAGATCCACCAGAAGGCATTCGCCCACGTGGTGTTATTCACTGGGTGTCGGCTACCTATGGTCAGCAAGCAGAACTGAGAGTTTATGATCGCCTTTTTAATCATCCGGCTCCTGATCGTGGTGAAGAGGATTTCCTGAGCCATATTAACCCGGAATCACTGAAGGTGATGCAGGCATGGGTCGAGCCATCGCTGGTGAATGCTGCTCCAGAACAATCCTTCCAGTTTGAGCGGGAAGGTTACTTTGTGGCAGACCGCTGTGACCACTCAACAGAACGCCCTGTGTTTAACCTAACCATTGGTTTAAAAGATACTTGGGCCAATAAAATCTGACAGGTAGCCTGATAAGACGCTGCCAGTTAGTGGCAGCGTTTTAGTAAGTGATAGTGAAACTGCTGATTGCCTCACTTTCTTGCTTAAATACTTCTGAACGGCTTTCACATCATAGCCCGGATGGGCAACAAAATCGAAATAGTCATGAGTGCATTGTTTCGCTCTCCTGATATCATAATACCTAAACCGTGAAAATGGCCTGAAACGCTGCATGTTCATAGTTAAAAAGGATGGAGAAAGTGCTGCATATTTATAACAGCCTGAGCCGCAAGAAAGAGCCGTTTATCCCGTTGGATGGAAACCATGTGCGCATGTACGTCTGTGGTATGACTGTCTATGACTACTGTCATATTGGGCATGCGCGAACAGTAACGGCTTTTGATGTGGTGGCCCGTTATCTGCGTGCTCGTGGTTACAACCTGACCTATGTCCGCAATATTACGGATGTGGATGACAAGATTATTTGTAGGGCTGCAGGGAATGGCGAAGATTTTATGACACTGACTGTCCGTATGATCGCTGCCATGAAGGAAGATTTTCAGCGACTTGGTAACTTGCCGCCGGATCATGAGCCAAAAGCTACTGAGTTTGTTCTAGGCATGGTTGAAATGATTGAGCAGCTGATTGAAAAAGGCTTTGCCTATGCGCCTGGTAATGGTGATGTCTATTACCGGGTTCATAAGTTTGCTGAATATGGCAAACTCTCCGGCAAGGTACCTGAAGAGCTTGAGCCTAGTACTCGTATCGAGGTTGAAGAACAGAAAGAAGACCAGCTGGATTTTGTTCTGTGGAAAGCGGCAAAACCTTGTGAGCCAAGCTGGCATTCACCATGGGGTGATGGTCGTCCAGGCTGGCACATTGAGTGCTCGGTGATGAGCAAATGCTGCCTTGGTGATACGTTTGATATCCATGGTGGTGGATCTGACCTGAGATTCCCTCATCATGAGAATGAGATTGCCCAGAGTGAAGCGTGTAATGGCGCCAAGTTTGTCAATACTTGGATGCACTCCGGAGCCATCCGTATTGATAATGTGAAGATGTCCAAGAGCCTAGGCAACTTCTTCACCATTCGTGAAGTTCTGGATAAGTACGATGAAGAAGTGGTTCGCTACTTTATGATCTCCAGTCATTACCGCAGTCCGATTAATTACTCAGAAGATAGTCTGAAAGAAGCCGGCGTTCGTCTTGAGCGACTTTATACGGCTCTTAAGGGGCTTGATCTGGAGGGAGTGGCGGTGCCAGAAAATAATGAATTTGAGCAACGCTTATTTAAGGTAATGGACGACGATTTTAATACGGCAGAAGCTATGGCAGTATTGTTTGAGCTGGTCCGTCAGCTCAATACAGTTCGCAGTCAGGATGAAACTACTGCACTGCCACTGGCAGCTCTGCTGGTAAAACTTGGTGGTATTCTTGGTATTCTGCAACGAAAGCCGGAAGCATTCCTAAAATCAGGAGCCGATGTTGATGAGGCCATGATTGAAGAGATGATTCAGAAGCGTAACGGTGCCAAGAAGAACCGCAACTTTGCTGAAGCGGACCGTATCCGTTATAAGCTGGCAGCGCAGGGGATAATCCTGCAGGACAGTAGGGTAGGTACTACTTGGCGGATGGAACGGTAATTTTTTATTTAAAAATCGGCCGGTTTAAACATGCCGGCTGGTACTTTTTCACAACCTCTCAGTTTCGCCAAAAACTTTCCGTTTGTATCTACTACCTTTTTGGTGCTTGAATTCTTGAATTCCGAGAGTGTACACTTAGGCAACTATTTTATTGGTGCTAATTGAGAGTGTCTTCCAATATGAAATGAGTCTGAAGTAAGCCTTATTTGCACATAAAATTAGCCTGTTATTTCTGGTCTTTTGCCAATAATTATTGGATGAACATCAAAAGAGCCGGACCATTGAGGTTTAACTGAGCATCCAGTAGAAACACTCTAGATTGCTATCGCTGGCTGTAACTGCAACGCCTGACTACAACAGAACCAAACAAGCTGGTAAGTTGTACGGAGGTATTTTTTTCTAACGCGATTTATTTGCTCACCGTCGCTATCAGTTACCAATGATTTCTGCGGCTCATTATTGTCCTGTTTATCCAGATACCATTGGAGGAGCAGGTGCCAGCACTTCGTTGCCTTCAGTCCTGATGTAGCTCTATATGGTGCCATGCTCTTGTTGGATCGTGGATTCAAGGTGCTGAATGATAGCGTCCAAATAATCACGATCTGGTGAGAAAAATGAATAATAGAGAGTATTGGCGTAGGATGCGTTCACAATAGACGGTGTTATGTAGTGCGCGGTTTGACGACGTTATATAACCATAAAACCGCCTCAAACTTTAGATAAACCGTCAGTGGTATCAAAGCCTGTTTCATGGGTTCTACCAAGCGATTGTAGGATACTAGGTTCTGGAAATAGTCTGATTTATATTGTGTGATCAGTCGCTGGTAATAGTGGTTGAAATTGCAAGAGGCACTATGATGGAAATAGATGATGTTGGCCATTATTTCACTTAGCGATAGATTGGATATCATTGTAGGCTTTTTTGAATGACAGATGAGTGGCCTATGCCATTGTGATTTACAATGCTATGCATCAATCATCTACATTACAGAATATATTGACAATAGACACGGTCTCAGTGCGTTATCAATGGTTTAGTATACGAAATATAGCTAAGTGGCTAGGGCGCACCTGTCTTTCACCATATAACTCACGGTTAATATCTGTGAAAAGCCGGTCCCTGCTTACACGACAAGGTGGATGAGGCTATTGAAAGCGGAGTGGCAGAACGGTCCCTGAAGATACCCAGTGGTTAGTCTGACAAGGTGACCATGGGAATCCGCCAAAGTGCGAGCAAGAGAAGTATGACAAAACGGGAGGCCATTGATAAGTGTGTAAACTATCTTCAAAAAACCGTCCTAGGCTCTGCTACAACGAGGCGCTTGATGCTGGCTATCCGATTGTCAGTGGAGTTCTTGAGGGAGCTTGGCGCCATTTGATCAATAATCGAATGGATCTAACTTGGGCAAAGTGGAGTTTGCAAGGAACATAAGTTGTGTTGAAGATACGCTCACTAGATTCAAGTGGAGATGGGCAGGTGTGTTGGAACTTTTATAAGGAATGCTCTAGTCTTCGTAATCATGGAGAACTAATGAATTGGGCGTCGCAGCAAGGGAACTACCACATAATACTTTAGGTTCTATATAAATATGGCTACTTGATACCAGTGATTGCCCTTGCTCGTTCTAAAATAATATTAAAAGCCCAAGTTCTGATGGTGATATCAATGGGTGCACTTACATCCATATCTGCTGGTAGAATGGCTTTTATCGACTGAAGGCAGGATTTGAGTTCCTGAGTGGGCTGGTGGGTATCAATCAGCGAAGCAAGAGTATTATCAAATGATAGTTCAACGGGTTTAAGCATACGTTCTTTGTATTTGGTAAGTACATCATTTTTTTTAATTGCTTTTTTTATATAGGCATGAGTAGGCTTAATGTTCACCTTCTCAGTTAGAGCTATACTCTCGGTACGGAGCTTCTCACATTTCTTTTTAATTTTTCTCAGATCTTCTGGAACTTTTGGGCATATGACTTTGCTACTCCAGTCTAAAATGGTTTGACAAGTCTCTAAAAGTCCAGTGCCATAATGCCTTAAATTATAATTCCCCAAGACTTCCAACAATGCTTCACACCCTTTGCCTTCTAGAGCTTCAAGAGCCTTCGGTATATTTTGTCTCTGCGCAGCATAGGCAGAGAGATTCTGGTATATGCTTTCAAGCCCCTTAACAATCTCTTTCGCATCGGCATGGCTTATTGCCATTTTCTCAGCAGATTCTAGAGAAACAACCCCAGAATCAATACTAACCTTACGGGTAGTCTTGTCGGTTCCTTCTAGAGTTTGTTGATCGTTGCTGAAAATGTCAGGAGAAGGCAATTTATTTTCAACTGCAACCGATGTCACCTGCAGCTGCCCCCATACCACTTTTGTGGCGGTACCTTTTGGAGTAGGCAAAAGACCTTGTGCATTAGCACTTTCAACATTATGTACTTTTGACATCCTTGTTTCCTGATCAATTCAGCCGGTAACACTCATCTGAATGGATAAAGTCAATAAGAATTCATTACCATATTCAAATATCGATAACATCAAATGGTACTAATGGATTTACAGCGGCATCGTAATCCACACCATCAACACCAAAACCAAACAGCTTCAAGAATTCCTCTTTGTATAGGATGTAATCCGTCAGTTCAGCCAAGTTATCATTGGTCAGCTGCGGCCAAGTAGCCTGGCAATGCTTCTGGATATCTTCTCTTAACTCCAAGTCGTCCAAGCGTAAACGATTACTGTCATCCACTTCCGGTGCAGAGCCATCGGTACGATAAAGACGTTCACGGAACATACGGTTTATCTGCTCAATACAGCCCTCGTGAACCACTTCTTCCCGCATCTTTTTAAAGACCATGGAAATATAAAGCGGCATCACCGGAATCGCAGAGCTGGCCTGAGTGACTACACTCTTCAGTACTGCAATATTGGCAGAACCATGAATGGCCTTCATCTTATCATCAATGGCATGAGCTGCACGATCCAGATCTTTCTTGGCTTCACCCAGAGTACCGTTCCAGTAAATTGGCCAAGTCAGCTCAGTTCCGATATAGCTGTAGGCCACGGTCTTGCACCCTTCTGCCAGAACGCCAGCTTCAGACAGTGCTTTCACCCATAGCTCCCAGTCCTGTCCTCCCATTACGGTGATAGTCGCCGCCACTTCTGCTTCTGTTGCAGGCTCGACGGCGGCTTCAAACAGTGTGTCTTTATTGGTATCCACTGCAGTAGCACGATAGGTTTTGCCAATAGGTTTCAGTACAGAACGAATCACCTCCCAAGTATCTGGCAGCTTGCGCACTGCCGATGCCAGAGAGTAGACCAACATATCCACCTGCCCTAGATCCTGCTTGATCAGTTTTGTGGTTTTTTGCTTCGCTGCATGGCTGAAGGCATCGCCATTCAAACTTTTAGCATACAAGCCAGCTTCATGGGCCAGCTTTTCAAACGCAGCAGAGTTATGCCAGCCAGAAGTGCCAGGCTTGGTTTCTGTCGCTGGCTTTTCAAAAAACACACCTATGGTGGCAGCTTCGGAGCCAAAAGCGGCAGTAATGCGGGAAGCCAGACCATAACCACTGGAAGAACCGACCACTAGTACCTTCTTAGGGCCATTGGCCACAGAACCCAGCGATTGAGTGTAGGCAATCTGCTCCTTCACATTGGCTTCACAACCACACGGGTGAGTGGTCGTGCAGATAAATCCACGAATCCTTGGTTTAATGATCATCGTTTTCCCCAACAGGTAAAATTCGGTTTGAAAAACAGGGGCTAGGACCAAGCATACCAGCTACAGTGTGTACACAACCTATCAACTTACCTAAAGCGGTAATGTTGGAAAGAGATGCTGCGCATAACTCTACAGCAATATGGTTATAATTATTACAGCCTGTAATTAAAATCACGGTCAACACCATCCAAATTTGACATATATTTGTAAATAAAAACATCCGTGGTGTTCGACTTTTCTTACTACCAGAAAAGTCGAACATTCCATGATTTTCAATGGCTTCAGCCAATACACCAAATGACCTAACTCTGGGGAACCGAGAATAATGCAAAACTTACATGACAGAGTCGTAAAATTAAGCATAATTATGTTTCTCTCTAGGACACTATTTGCGTTGTAACCCTTGGTAAGTAAGGGATTTTAAACTTTTATGGCTCTAAAAAGTCGTACATAGCGTACACATTCAAAAAACTTTAGAAAAAAGCCGTAGGAGCAGAATCTTCCAATGTTAAAAAGACTTTTCAAAGCAAAGGTTTCCCTAGTTAATGTCAGTTCGACGCTTACATTTTGTCTACAGCCATTGGATTTTAATGGTTTTTGGCATGGTTATGTTTTTTGCAAAGTGCCCAATGGCTCCTTCTGAGTCTTTGCCAGACAAAAAAGTACTAAAATCACTCTTTTTATGTAACATGAATATGTACAAAAATGATGAAGTATATGTAGAGCAAGGGACTATCTCATTGAACTCACGTTAATTACCATCTACCTAATCATCCTTCGTGTCTCAACTTACGAACCAAGTTTTTCTCGAAGTAGGAGGTTCGTCATAGGCAAAAACAAAATGCAGTTAGGTGTGGTTCTCTTGCTACGACGCCACATTCATTAGTTCTTCATGATTACGAAGGTGAGAGCATTCCTTATGGAAGTTCCAACTTGCCCGACAATCTACGTGAATCCAGTGAGCGTAGCTTCAACGCAGCCTTTGCCCCTTGCAAACTGCACTTTGCCAAGGTCAGATCTATACGGTATTGATTAAATGGTGACAAGCTCTATCACTGACTCCACTGGCAATCGTATCGCCAGCATCCGGCGCCTTGTCGTAGCAGAGCTTGGGACGGTTTTTTTGAAGATAGTTTGTACACTTATCGATAGCCTCTCGTTTTGTCATACCTCTCTTGCTCGCACTTTACTGGATGCCTCTAGCCGCTTTGTAGACTTTCATCTGAGTATATTCAGGGATCGTTTTGCCACCCAGCTTTCAATAGTCTCATCTACCTTGTCGTGTAAGAAGTGACCGGCTTTTCACAAATATGCAAGTACATGGATAAAGTATGATGATGGTTACCTTAACTACCTTCTGTTTCATAATCCAAGTAATCAGTTTCCGCTGATGATGGTGCTCATAAATAACAATGGCCAACTGTCGTTTTTGTTCTAGATCTCGCCTGAGCGCCTCCTCGAAAGCTTCTTCTATCACGGCTTATGCCTCTCTTTCTACACTGGCACACAATTTAGTTTTGGAGAGGCATGAGTCTTGTGGAGTTCTGTCAACATGGCCATGAACAACAATGCTGGGACCAGTTTTTCAAATGCCAGTGCCAGAATTGGTTTGAATTTCCTCTGTGTTGTGGCCAAGAGTATTGCATCATAAAAAACCGTAAGATCTACCAGAGCAACCGCTGCCTATATCAGACATCATTGGCAAGTGGACCATTCTTGAAGATAGTGAACTACCCTTTCTCACTTGGTTTCTAGGCATATTTTTAATGACTCAGGCCAATAATGGCATAGGGTGCGGTTTTTTTGATACGACAATGCATCCGCTAAAATAGCAGGGTTTTCGATATGTCAGGTAACGAAAAAGAGATGATTTTATGGTGATATAACGTTGTCAAACCAATAACTCCATAAAACCGTCTTTTGTGAACGTATCCTACGGCAATACCATAAATTATTCATTCTTCTCCCAAATACGTGAGCATTTGGACGCTATCATTTAGCACATTGAATCCACTCTCCAACAAGAGTATGGCACCATAGATAGCTATATCCAGACTGAAGGCAACGAAGTGTTGGCCGTCTCTTCCTCCCAATGCATCTGGATAAGTAAGCCGATGATGAGCCGTAGCAATCGTTGGTAACTGGTAGCGACGGTAGTAGAGAAATCACGTTAGAGAAAATACCTCCAGATAACTGACCAGCTTGTTTGGTTTTGTCGTAGTCAGGCGTCACAGTCAGCGGAAGTAATCAAGCGTGTGTCCGCTGGATTCTCAGTTGAACCTAAATACTGACAAGTACTCTTATGGATGAGGGGAAAAATTGTAAGTGATGTGATGGATCGCTCTTATGATCGAACGATTAAACGATATCGTGAGAGTTGCCTAAGTACGGATGGAAACCGATAGGCTACGCAACAGGTAGAGGATACAGTTAAAGGTTTGGTTTTTTTACGGACAGCTCACGGTTGGGATTGAGCAAACAGAAGACTTGCAGACCATCAGTTTTGCCGGTAGAGTCCTAGCGATGCGACCGGACTGGTTGAGTGAAGAAAGTCGGAAGAACGCGCCACAGAGTCAGCAGAAGCTGCAACCCAGTCTCAGTTCTGGAGAGAAGAAAGATCGCAAACAAATGGCACAGGTAACCACCTTTAATACGGTAAAACCAAATCCTAGAACGGCAGAATCGGTCATGGATATGGATATGGATATGGATATGGATATGGATATGGATATGGATATGGATATGGATATGGATATGGATATGGATATGGATATGGATCGGAAGAGCACAACGTTGTTAAATTCTGTCCTCCATCCATGAATAAAAGAGTGTGGTACAGTGTATAAATAGAGGCGTAAGCCGTGATAGAAGAAGCTTTCGAGGAAGCGCTAAGGCTGGATCCGGAGCAGAAACTGCAGTTGGCCATTGTTATTGATGGGCTCCGTCATCAGCGGAAACTGGTTGCCGTGATTGTGAAAAAGAAGGAATTAGAACAACCTTCATCATGGGTTTTATCCATGTACTTGAATATCTGTGGAAAGCCGGTTACTACTTACACGACTAGGGTTATGAGGCTATTGAAAGCTGAGTAGCAGAACAGTCCATGAAGATACTCAGAGTAGAGGCTGGCAATGAGAATCAGGAAAAGGACGAGCAAGAAAAGTCTGACAAAACGTGAGGCCATTGATAAGTGTGCAGAATATCTTCAAAAAACCGTCTAGGCTCTGCTATGGCAAGGCGCTGGATGCTGGCTATCTGATTGCGAGTGGAGTCATTGAGGAAGCTTGCCGTAATTTGATCAATGACCGTATGGATCCAGCCTAGGCACAGTGGAGTTTGCAAGGGGCAGAGGCTGTGTTGGAGCTACGCTCACTGGATTTAAGTGGGGATTGGAAGGCGTATTGAAACTTCCATAAGTAATGCTCTTACCTTCGTAATCATGAAGAACTAGTGAATTGGGCGTGGTAGCCTTGGAACCGCATCAAAACAATTTCCCTTTCTACGTTTGTGGTTTTTCTTGCCGGAATTGGTGATAAAATCCATCTGTTTGCTCTTATGCTGACGTTTCGCTTCCTAGCGCCATGGCTATTTCTCTAGCTATTCTGCTGGTTATATTACTGTACTAGGTAGCGGTGGCATGGCTCGGCCAATGGATGGTTGACTGGATCTCACTAGATTTTACTAAATAGTTGTTAACGGCATCCTTTTCGGTTGTTGCAATATGGACGCCTATTCTTGGCCTGCTTGATGATAATGAAGCCACTATGAATAGTTCTGGCGTTTTTCTTACTACGCTGGTGCTATTTCTTGTGGCTGAAATCGGTGATAAAACTCAAGTGGCAACTGTATTGGTGGTTGTTGAATTTCCGTCAACAGTTACGATGATTATTGGAACAACTCAGGGCATGTTGTTGACGAATGTGCCGATGGTTTTTTGGTGATCAACTGCTGCAAGATTACCTCTGAAGTGGATTCGTCGATTTGCAGCTGCATTGTTTTCTCTGCCTAGTATAGCCGCATTGGTTAGTGGTTGATCAGAGTAGTTTATGTTTTTGAACGAGGCTCTGAGGGAAAATAACTGTAATTAATTGATGCTTAGCTTGAGCTGGCAGTTGACGTAAGAACATGTTTTATGGAGAATGTGCTGCATCAGGATTCTATGGCCTGATCTATGTGGTGGGCCCTGCTGGTCCCCCCGCAATAATCAGCTGCGAACCCCGCTAGGCCCGGAAGGGAGCAACGGTAGTAGCAACATTATGTGCCGGGGTGTGGCTAGTAGGGTTCGCCTCCAATATTTTTTGATTCTCCGGTGCTTTTTCTTCCAATTCACATCCAAATTCTTCTTGATCGTGCAATCTTGAGTATTCTTGGTTAGCATAGGTACTCGCCAATTATGAAAAGCTGCTTAAGGCTGTTCTATTTCTGACATCAGGTATTGACGCTACTCAATGAGCTATCAGATTCTTGCACGCAAATGGCGACCACGTTCTTTTAAAGAGCTGGTAGGGCAGTCTCATGTTCTTCAGGCGCTGGTAAACGCTCTCGATCAGGATCGTCTTCATCATGCCTACTTGTTTACTGGTACCCGGGGAGTTGGTAAGACTACGATTGCCCGTATTTTTGCCAAATGTCTGAACTGTGAACAGGGTGTCAGTTCTACTCCATGTGGCCAGTGTTCTGCTTGTAAAGAGATTGATGATGGTCGCTTTGTTGATCTGATTGAGGTGGATGCGGCCTCTAGAACCAAGGTGGAGGATACCCTGAAGCTGCTGGATAATGTTCAGTACGCGCCTACCCGCGGCCGTTATAAGGTGTACCTGATTGATGAAGTGCACATGCTCTCTGCTCACAGTTTTAATGCGCTTCTGAAAACATTGGAAGAGCCACCTCCTCATGTGAAATTCCTGTTGGCAACCACAGATTCACAAAAGCTGCCCGTGACCATTCTTTCGCGTTGTTTACAGTTCAGCCTTAAGAATATGACGCCGGAGCGAATCGTTGGTCATTTGGAGAATATTCTTTGCCAAGAGCATGTCCCTAATGAGGTTGCTGCCCTCTGGCAATTGGCTCGTGCTGCTGATGGCAGTATGCGAGATGCCCTGAGTCTGACGGATCAAGCTATTGCCTTTGGCAATGGTCTGGTGAGTGAAGCCGAAGTTGGGGCAATGCTCGGTACCATTGATAAGGGACAGGTAATGAAGATGGTTGTGGCACTATCGACTGGCAATGCTGCACATATTTTGAGTTCTGTCTCATCATTGGCAGAGTACTCGCCGGATTATCTGGCGGTGCTGGACGATATGCTCTCTTTGCTGCATCGGATTGCTATCGCCCAAGCGGTTCCTGATGCCGTTGATAATAGTCAGGGTGATCGTGATCAGGTTGTTGAACTGGCTGCTTCAATGACTGCGGAAGACGTCCAGCTCTACTACCAGATAGGCTTGGTGGGCAAGAAAGATTTACCGTTGGCACCAGATCCCCGTGGTGGCTTTGAAATGGCTCTGCTGCGTATGCTGGCCTTCAGACCTGACGGTGCGCCGGCTGCTGTGAGGCCTCTCAATATTGGCAGGGTGGTCGTTACTGAAAATAGCGTGTCTACATCCAGCTCTTTACCACCAGCTGGATGCATTGCACATGCTGATAGCTCTTTTACAAAAGAAGGTTTTTCTTATCCGGAGCCTGAGCCTGTTGTGCAGAGTCCAGATAGTTCAGTTATAGTGCAGGAAGCATTGCAACCTCATAGTGTTGCAGCTAAAACCTTAAGCAATACTGACTCGTTTGAGCCTCCGGTGATTATGGCTGAGCAGGCGAAGGCAGGCATTGTTGAAACGGTAGCTGGAGCAGAGGTTGAGAATGTTGCGGAAGTAATGGCCAGCCCCATACTCAAGACTGGCGATAAGAAAGACTTTGCGCCGTTTCTGGATGAGGTTCCACTCTTTGCTTATGATCAACCGACCTGCGAAGAACCGGTTTATGATCAGAATCAGGCTGGTCCATCTCATAATGATATGCAGGAACACTGGTCTTATGACACGGCGTGCCATGGTGGGTCTGAAGCGCTGGAAGATAATTACATCCCTTCTGTAGCTGATACCCATATGGGTTTTCCTGTTGTTACGGATACTGTTCCAGAAACTAAGCCAGTTGCTTTGGGTGCGCCCGTCTTGGCAGTGGTTGAACTGCCAGAAAAAGATGATCGAACTAGTTTTGAGCATCTGGATGAGGTTAGCTGGGTTAAGGTGTACCGGGGTTTGCGGCTTGGGGGCGTGACTGGAACCATAGGCTCTCATTGCGAGTTTATTACTCGAGCTCATGATGTTATCAGGCTGAGGCTTGATGAGGATCGCAGTACTTTATATAACGACACTCATCGTCGACGTATAGAGAAAGCACTGTGTGCTTATTTTGAGCAGCACATTAAACTCTTAATTGACACTGGGCGTATTGTTAATGAAACTCCTGATGCTTGGCGAGAACGTAAAATTGCTGAACGACTAGAGAAGGCAAAAAATAGTATTTATTCAGACGCCAGAGTTCAGAGCTTGGTAGAGACGTTTTCTGCCATGGTGCTGGATGACTCCATCCAGCCGGTGGGCAATATCATTAAGTAAAAGGCTATAGTAACACTGTTGGCTAGTCTTCGGTAATGGTTGTCTCTTTGCTGTATTTGTGCAGAGGTCTATTATGTTTAAAGGTAGCATGGGCAATTTGATGAAGCAGGCCCAGAAAATGCAGGATGATATGCAGAAGCTCCAGGAAGAGCTGGCCAATGCAGAAGTAACAGGTGAAGCATGTGCTGGGCTGGTTAAGGTAATTATGACTGGTCGTCATGATGTGAAAAAGGTTGAAATTGATCAGAGTATTTTGAAAGAAGACAAGGAAATGCTGGAAGATCTTCTGGCGGCTGCTGTCAACGACGCGGTTCGCAAGGTTGAAGCCAATAGCAAGGAAAAAATTGGTGAGCTGACTTCCGGGCTTGGCCTGCCGGTAGGTATGAAGCTTCCATTTTAACCTTTTGGCTCCCGTCATTTTCCATTGATTGGTTTTTTATCATTGATTTATGCCGGGCAGCGTTATTGTTTTTGATTCAAGCTTTTTGATTCAGGTCTAAATTATGTTCAGCCCAATGATCATGGAATTTATGGAGTCGCAGCGCTGCCTGCAAGTGCTGGGCCGAGCTCTGCTCAACAACTGGCATTATATTTACTGGAAATGATCTGGATCGGGATGTGGCTGTGCGCTTGTTTGCTGCTCTTAAGCCGGTGGCAGAAGTAGTAGGTCACTGTTCATAGTACCGAGCACTGATTGTAGGGAGTATTCGTCAAATCTGTGCTAACCATGGCAGAGATGAAATACTACGCGATATTATCGAGAATCCATTTGATGTGATGGCCTTTGAACAGGCAGGTGGCTTTTCTGATCGTTACTTTGTACTGATTTGTCATTTGTTGCCTATCTACGGTATTGGTCCTGAAGATATGGGGATTAAGCAGATGCTGGAGGCTGTTTCTGAAAATAAGGTTGATGAAGTGATTCGGGCAACCAACCATACCATCGATGGAAAGGCTACTGCCCGCTATATTGCGGAAGAACTAAAGTCTGTGGGTGCGGTTCCATTGCTACGATGCCACATTCATTAGTTCTCCATGATTACGAAGGCTAGCATTCCTTATGTAAGTTCCAATACTCCTGCTAATCTTCACTTGAATCCAGTGAGCGTAGCTTCAACACATCCTCTGGCTCTTGCAAACTACACTTCACCACGGTTATATCCGTATGGCCATTGATCAAATGTCGGCAAGCTATCTCAATGACTCCATTGGCAATCGGATGGCCCGCATCCAGCGCCTTGTCATAACCGAGGTTGGGCCAGTTTGTTTGAAGATAGGCTGCACACTATATCAATGGCCTCACGTTTTGTCAGACCTCTATTGTTCGCACTTGGTCTGATTTCCTAGGACCTTGTCAGGCTCTCCAACTTGTAGTGTAAGAGTGACCGGATTTCCACAGATATTTAAGTATATGGATAAAGTCGATGATGCTGGTTGCCTTAACTCACTTACTTTTCATAATCACGGTAATCAGTTTCCGCTGATGATGGTGCCATCAATAACAATGACCCACCGCTGTTTCTGCTCAGGATCTAGCCTGAGCGCTTCCGCGAAAGCTTCTTCTATCACGGCTTCCTCCTCTCTTTCTACACTGGTCCAAACTCTCTTATTCCTAGCTGTAGGATGGAATTTAACAACGTTGTCACTCTTCGATCTATATCCATGACTGATTCTGCCGTTCGAGGATTGGGTTTTACCGTATAAACGGTGGCTACCTGTGCCATTCGTTGGCGATCTTTCTTATCTCCAAGACTGAGCCTAGTTTGCAGCTTCTGCTGACTATTTTGTGCGTTCGTCCTAGTTACTTCCCTCAACCTTCCTGCTCATACCAAGCCCTTACCGTCAAAACTGAGGATATGCAGGCATGCTGTTTGCTCAATCCAAACCTTGCACTGTTCGTAAAAAACGTGAGCTCTACGAGACAATCCATTGCGCTACATAGGCTTCAGCCTTTTTGTACATATTTATGTTACAGAAACAGAGTGATTTTAGTACTTTATTGGCTTGCAAAAGCTACTAAGTAGCCATTGGGCACTTTTCAAATAACATGACTATGTCTCAAGCCATTAAAATCCAAGGTCTGTAGCCAAAATGGAAGTGTCGAACTCACGTTAAAAAGGCTCAAAGTCTTTAGCCGTATCAGCTACCAACTGCATAGCCTGTCGTTTTCCAACCATATTTGGCAACATCTCACGATGTCGTTGAATCGTTCGATCATGAGAGCGATCTATTACATTACTTATAATTTTTCCCATCATGCTATCATAGTACTTGTCAGTACTGAGGTTTAACTGAGCATCCCGCGGGAACACGCTTGATTGCTTCTGCTGGCTGTAACTGCGACGCTAGATGACGACAGAGCTATACAAGCTGGCCAGTTGTCTGGAGGTATTTTTGCTACCGTGATTTCTCTGCTTACCGTCGCTACTCGTTACCGACGATTGTTGCGGTTCATCATGGGCCTGTTTATCCAGATACCATCGGAAGAGAAGGCGCAACACTTCGTTGCCTTCAGTCCGGATATAAATTTCTATGGTGCCATGCTCTTGTTGGATAGTGGATTCAAGGTGCTGAATGATAGCGTCCAAATGATCACCGCTGGTG
>NW_028176116.1:2500-10158 GCF_949987555.1 Borostomias antarcticus
CCCATGAGAAGTGTATATATATTATAGTCTATAGGACCGCTGATCTCCAGCTGCAGCTCTAGTTCAGCCTGATAACATCGGGGCAGCTGTGGCTCAGGAGGTAGAGCGGGTCGTCCAATGATCGTAGGGTCAGCGGTTCAAATCCCGGCTCCTCCTCCCTCCACATGTCGAAGTGTCCTTGGGCGAGACACTGAACCCCAATGAGCAGACTAGCACCTTGCATGGCAGCTGCCGCCATCGGTGTGTGAATGTGTGTGTGAATGTGTGTGTGAATGTGTGTGTGAGTGTGTGTGTGAATGTGTGTGTGAATGTGTGTGTGAAGGGGTGAATGAGAGGCCTTCATGCTTTGGATTCAAAGCGCTGTGTAAGTGCCGTCCATTGACCATCCAGCGTTTTCCATCTCTCCCTCAGTGAGCTGTGACCCGTGTGACTCCACGGAGCTGCTGGCCCCGCCCCCCGGTCCCCCCGCCCTCCGGGCCCTGGACCTGGCCTCCCTCCCCCCGCTCCCTCAGCCCCACTGCGGCTTCCCCCTCCGACCAGGGCGCCTTCCAGGGCGCCGCCGGCCACGCCCCGCCCCTGGACCTGGGCCAGGCCTTCGCGTCCTCCCAGATGGCCGACATCGCGGCGGACGTGGCCGACGGGCGTGCGGGCGAGAACGTGATCGACGGGTGAGTGGTGTTCAGTGGTGTTGGTGACGAGTGGTGTTGAGTGGTGACGAGTGGTGTTGAGTGGTCTGAAACCCGGTCTCCGTGTACTGAAGGCCTCCTTCTCGTCCGTCCCAGGTCCGTCAGCATGAGTCTTCCCCCGTACGACCAGACCTACCCGGACGCTCCGCTGGGGACCTCGTCCTTCTCCTCCGGTCCCCTCCCCCAGTCCTCCTACCCCCCCCCTCCCTCCCCCGGACTGCCCCGACCCCTCCCTCCCCCACCCAGCTGCCCACACCTCCCCCCCCCCCTCCTTAGCCCCAAACTACCCTCCTCTGCCTCAAGCCAACTATGCCTCCATCCTCTCCTCCTCTCCCTCCCTCCTCTCCTCCTCTCCCTCCCTCCTCCCCTCCTCTCCCTCCCTCCTCCCCTCCTCCACCAGCTCTCCCTTGCTGCAGCAGACCTCCTTCACCTACCCCACCCTGACCCCGCCCCCCTCCTCCTCCTCCTCCTCCTCCTCCTCCTCTCCTTCCTACCACTCCATCGCTCTGTCTCCCCCCCAGCAGGACCTGGCCAGCCCTCACACGCCCACCGCCGTCTCTTTCCTCGCCGCCCTCCCCCCCTGCCAGCCCGGCCTCCAGAGCCACGCCCAGCCCGGCCCCGCCCTCCCCCCCTGCCAGCCCCGCCTCCAGAGCCACGCCCCGCCCGGTCAGGACCACCCCGCCTCCGCCCACGACCCCGCCGCGTTCCCGTACGCCCCCCAGCCTCTGTCCAACCCCGGCCACGCCCAGCCCGGCCCCGCCCTCCCCCCCTACTCCTTCCCCGCCCACGCCGGAGCTGCCGCGTCCTACCCCCTCCCTCCTCTCCCCTCCTCCCTCCCCTGCCCTCCCCCCATCCAGAACCTGTCCCACCCGGTGTTCTCCTTCCCCGGCCCCCTGCAGGCCCCGACCGCCGCCGCCACGCCGCCCTTTACCCACAATCCCCCTCCCGCCCTCCCCGCCCCCGCCTACCACCAGCCCTCCTCCTCTCACTCCTTCTCCTCCTCCTCTCACATCCCTCCTTCCTCTCTAGCCAACCCCTCCCTCCCTCCGCTGGCGCACTCCCACAACCCCAGCGCCTCCTCCTCCTCCTACCCCCCCGTCGCCCCCACTGAGATCGGCTCGTTCTCCCAGTTCAGCCCCGGCGCCCCCTACCTCCCCGAGCTGGTACTGCACCACCCCTCTCTCCTGCCCCAGCTAGACCCCTCCCTCTCCCAGCCCTCCCTCTACCCCCCCTTCTCCTCCTACCCGCTCCGTCTGTGCCAGGACCCGCGCTCCTCCTTCACACTCCCACTCAGGCACGTGTACAGACAGCCCCAGCACGGCCACGCCCACCCCCAGGGGTCCTACCTGGACATGAGTGGGAGGGGCATGTTCTGAGGGGGAGGAGTTAAGGACCAGAGAGAGCTGGCTGAGGTTGTTGACATCTGGTGACAGAATGAAACTACGAGGAGAATGCAAGCATGTGAAGGTTGTATTCAACAGCTGCTAGGAGTTTAGGCATGATTTGATGATGATGATGATGATGATGATGATGAAACTGTTTTATGATCAAAATTGAAAAAGATGATGTTAATGGGTTCACAATGAATAAATAATGATGTAAAATATATAGATGTATAATAGCGCTTGTAGGAACTGGGATGTGTGTACATGAAGCATTAGTTGATTGTTAGAAAATTGTTTTGAACAATCCTGTTTTTTTCTCTCACAAAACAAACGAATTGATGAAATTGACACAAGTTTGTAAATACTTTTATTTCAATATTTTATTTTCAAAACCCCCATTCCATTTTGACAAATAAAGTGTTTTCTCTACTTTGTGAATCAAATCCAGTTCCTTCCCTTCCACAACTGAATCAACTCCAGTTCATCTACCTCCACAACTGAATCAACTCCAGTTCATCTACCTCCACAACTGAATCAGCCAGAACACTGGTGTTCACAGTCAGAGGTCCTTTCTAGCAGGCCGGACGGCCAAATGAGTCATTATAACAGTGAGACTGTCAATACTACTACTACTACTACTACTACTACTACTAATAATAATAATAATAGCATTACTACTACTAATAACAATACTACTGCTACTACTACTGCTACTAATAATAATAATAATAATAAATACATAAATAAATAGCGGGACTACATCTCCGCACTGGCCTGTGAGCGGCTAAAGATTCCCCAGGCAGAGCTGGTTGATGCTGCCAGGGAAAGGGATGTCTGGGGCCCCCTGCTGGAGCTGCTGCCTCCGCGACCCGACCCCGGATAAGCGGATGAAGATGGATGGATGGAAATAAATAAATAAGGTTTCTATAGCACTTCTCATCTGCTGAGACAGATCTAAAAGCACTTCACAGAAAAAAAAAAGTGGCAAATGGCACAAACAAAAGACTATCTAGCTCTCTGCTGGCTGAAACAGCCAAATGGTGAGCCATGTTGACCTGCAGGGGGCGTCAGAGAGAGAGCATGGGACTGAGGGAAGCCTCCAGCTCATTCTGGAAGGACTTTGGGAGAGGGCTGGCCAGAAAAGTACCTATTATATATTTGTAATTGTTCTACTTTTGCACGTTGGCTCCAGCACTAGATTATGCTCTCAGTTTAGAAAGTTGTTTAGAAAGGAGATGCACACACACGTACACACAGACACACACACACACGTACACACAGACATACACCAGCCTACTTCCGGCTTTAGGCCTGGGCCATAGCAAACACACACCAGTATTTGCCATGTCTCTCCTATGATGCTTTTTAACCTCTCTTACTCTGAAAATGTAATTTAATGTAATGTATTGCTTTATAAATGTTCTTAGCCGGTAGACAAACATACTCCTGGAGCTTGCTCGATCGCCTTGTTGAGAGGGGTCAGGGAAGAATTTTTACAGCTCACTTTTCTGGCCCCCGGGTGATTGCTTTTTTTCTTCCCTCTGGAATATGTAGAGGTGGGTCGTATACCCACCTCCCTTGTTCTCTGTAAAGCGCATTGTGTTGCCTCTGGGTATGAAATGCGCTATACAAATAAAGCTTTGATTGATTGATTGATTGACTTGTGAGTTCTGATGAGTAGTAGTACACTGACTGCCTACCTTAAATGCAATTATTGTAAGTCGCTTTGGATAAAGTGTCTGCCAAATGACTAATGTAATGTAAAGTATGTCTGGAGAGTCTTTTAATTGGCTGTCATCTACTTCTGTAAAGCCTGTTGATTGGCTGGTTAGAGAGAGCGTTGTGGTGGTAATGAGACATATGCTCACAGCTGAGTGTTGGGAGGGAGGGGCTAGGGGGGGGGGGGGGTAGCCATTAGATGATGTCAGAGGTGGTAAAGATCTCACCTCTCTCTCTCTTCATTTCTCCCTCTCTCTCTCTCTCCCCTCCCTCTCTCTCTCTCCCTCCCCTCCCTCTCTCTCTCCCTCCCTCTGTCTGTCTATCTCTCTCCCTCTCTCTCTCCCTACCTCTCTCTCCCTCTCTCTCTCTCTCCATTTGGTGCTGGGGTAGAAGGGATATGGGATATGATTCAACACATGAAACCGCAGAGACAATATCGGCTCATTTTAATATTTCCATTAACAAGAATACGGAAAATTATGAAGATTGTATAAAAATGAATGATCAACAACAATAACAAAACAGACATTCAGTAGATAAGATGAGATGAGATGAGATGAGATACTTCATGGGTTCCCAAACTCCATCAATGTGGGCCTCCCCTCTGAAAACAGTGACACACCCGCGCCCCCCCCAACCCCCCAAATCTGTCCATTTTGCAAGGCAGCGTTAGCTAGCCCATAACGTTACACAGCTAAGTTAGCTCGGTGGCACCTGCTGCTAGTTAACGTTATGATGTTTTCGCACAATACTTTCATGCCTGCAGGGGGAGGCTCTCTCTGCACTATCCACAAATGTAGTATACATCTCTCCCATTATTTATTTAGATCTTCTGACCTTTAAAATCATGTTTCCTTCATAAAAACCATAGACATTTTAAAAATAAAAAACATTTCTACCCATCCCTCCGCGCCTCCCCTGAATTTCTCTGGGGCCCCCCAGGGGAGGCCCGCCTCACAGTTTGGGAATGCCTGAGATACTTTAATAATCCCCGTGGGGGAAATTGATTGTTCTGATACATAACCCTGCAGAGTAACTGTCCATGACTGTCTGTCTGTAGCGAACTCCCCCTTGTCCTGTGTATCGCCCCCCCCCCCCTCCCCACTAGAACAATAGACCCCCACCTCCCGAATCTCCCAAACAAAAAACACACAGACACCTCATTCCTTCCCGAACTTCCATCTCCATGCATTCAGGTAGTCAGAATGTCTGCACACGGCCCCGAACGACACCAACCAACTCCCAACCCAACATTCTAAAGTTGGCAGTTATTGTTAGAATGTTGGAAGTTTGAAATTCAGCTGCAAAATCCACCCAACCGACACCAACAGCCACCAACAAACATGGCACACCGATCCAACGCTGGTGTTGGTTTGAGTTGTTTGGTGTTGGTCCGTGTTGGTTGGGTCAGTGTGCAGACCTTAAGAAAGGTCATCCCAACCTACCCACCATGCCCCCTTGCCAGACATGGGTCATTACCGTCCCTGCACCCTGTCCAGTGTTGTCCATGTAATGCACCGTGCCCAACAGCAAATCCCTAGCATATTGAAAAACTACAATGGCAATAAAACAAATTGTGATTGTGATGAAACCTCGGACATTAGACCCAGGTCTGCTCGCTGTGTCCCCTCACCAAGGCCTGCTCTGTAGCTCCTCCTCTCAGCAGGGCCCCCACCACCCCCCCTAGCTCCGCCTCCCCAGGCCCATCCTGTGGCGTAGCTCCTCCCTCAGCAGGTCTCTCTCCTTGCGGATGCCCTGCAGCACGGTGCGGTTCTCCTGCGCGCGCCGGACCAGGTAGGGCAGCACGTCGTCCACCGAGCCGTACGGGACCGACTTGTACACCGGGTAGCCCTGCTGGGCTGGGGGGGGGGGGGGGGGGGAGAGAGACAGGACTGGGTTAAGCACCTGGGCTGGGGGGGGGGGGGGGGGAGAGACAGGACTGGGTTAAGCACCGGGTAGCCCTGCTGGGCTGGGGGGGGGGGGGGGGGGGGGACAGGACTGGGTTAAGCACCGGGTAGCCCTGCTGGGCTGGGGGGGGGGGGGGGGACAGGACTGGGTTAAGCACTGGGTAGCCCTGCTGGGCTGGCGGGGGGGGGGGGGGGAGAGACAGGACTGGGTTAAGCACCGGGTAGCCCTCCTGGGCTGGGGGGGGGGGGGGGGGGGCAGACAGGACTGGGTTAAGCACCGGGTAGCTGGTGTTTTAGAAAGGAAAGCTCTCTCAGTGTTTGAGACTTACCGAGGGTGAGAGACACGTGGTCACACATCCCCAGCAGCTGGCCGAAACACACCGAGCCGCCATCTTTATCCAGCCCCAGCTCCCCCATCCTACAAACACGCCGCATGGATACGCAACGGGAAACTTGTGTAAAACGCCCTCAAGGTACACTTTTCACTCAGATTTCATTTGTTTCATTCAGACTTTTCACTCAGATTTCATTTGTTTCATTCAGACTTTTCATTTGATGAAACAATATAACCCTCACAACGAGGATGGACATGAAGTGAATGTGTTGAGTGTGTGTTAGGGTAGAAGTGAATGTGTTGAGTGTGTGTTAGGGTAGAAGTGAATGTGTTGAGTGTGTGTTAGTGTAGAAGTGAATGTGTTGAGTGTGTGTTAGGGTAGAAGTGAATGTGTTGAGTGTGTGTTAGGGTAGAAGTGAACGTGTGTGTGTGTGTGTGTGTGTGTGTGTGTGTGTGTGTGTGTGTGCGTGTGTGTGTTAGCATAGACGTGAAATACAGTGTGATCGTACCGTCTGACTGCTTGTCTGACAGACTCCTCATTGTGCGTGGCCACTATGATCCGGTAGCGCTGAGGATTCTGGGAGATGGTGTCCAACATGATGTCCAGGGAGCCGTTGTAACTGCAACAATGAAAAGAGAAATCCTGTTTAACAGTCAGCATAACTGGTCCCCATCCTGTGTTCAGTGGTGCGTTCACTCTTCTGCTTTACATCACCCAATAACCCTCCTTTACTGACCTGTCATTGGTGTGCTCCCATGATTGGTGGACGGGGTCTGAGCGCTCTTCCTGATTGGCTAGTTTCCTCTCCTTGTCCATGTAGGCCCCTCGGACCAGTTTGACCCCCAGACAGAAGGACTCGCTGACGGACAGACGGACGGCTTCCAGCAGCAGAGACCTGGACTCCTGAGAGAGAGAGAGAGAGAGAGAGAGAGAGGGGAGAGGGATGGAGAGAGAGAATGGGAGAGAGAGAAATGGATGGATGGATGGATGGATGGATGGTTGGAGGGGTGGATGGATAGATGGATGGAGGGGTGGATGGATGGATGGAGGGAGGGAGGGAGGGAGGGAGGGAGGGAGGGAGGGAGGGAGGGAGGGAGGGAGGGAGGGAGGGAGGGAGGGAGGGAGGGAGGGAGAGAGAGAGAAATGGATGGATGGAGGGAGGGAGGGAGGGATGGAGGGATGGATGGATGGATGGATGGATGGATGGATGGATGGGTGGATGGGTGGATGGGTGGATGGATGGATGGATGGATGGATGGATGGATGGATGGATGGATGGATGGATGGATGGATGGATGGATGGATGGATGGATGGATGGATGGAGGGATGGATGGAGGGATGGATGGAAGGTTGAGTTAAACAATGAGATTGCTGATGGTGAAGTGAGGCCTCCTCGACGACCTACCTTGAGGTAGCACTGGTAGGTGTTCCAGATCCAGGCGCCATCTTGGTTGAACTTCTTCATCATCGCCATGGTGACGAGGGAGAGGGCGGGGTTCATGTAGGTGTACTCCGCGTCGACCAGAACGCGTACCTTGTTAACGCTGGCCTGAAATAAATAAACAAACAAACAAACAAATAATTGAACCTATATCTAAATGAATCACCTTAATTGATTGATTGAG
>NW_028176115.1:0-2500 GCF_949987555.1 Borostomias antarcticus
GTGTGTGTGTGTGTGTGTGTGTGTGTGTGTGTGTGTGTGTGTGTGTGTGTGTGTGTGTGTGTGCGCGCATGTGTGTTTTCCAGAGAACGGCCACATTAGTGAATCTTAATGCCACTTCAGTGCATGACAATGCACCCCAGCAGTCTGCCAGGTTGGTGATTATTCTATGAATTGTCCGGCCGTATGACGCTGGCCCATAGAACCCCATGCTTGTCTCCGATTGGCCGATCTCCTCTGTGGTTTCTACTGAGGTTCAGGAAGTTTGGTGGAAATGCGGCTTTGATGATGTCACTGTGCCTCTGTCATTAATTGGGAAATGAAAATCAGACCATCTCCAGTATGAGGTCATGTGTTGATTCTATCCGCTGCCTGTCTCTCTGTCTCACTCTCTGTCTCCCTTCTGGGTCCAATAAACAAACAAACCTGAGACGAGCGCACGCCGAGACGCTCCGTCTGACGACGACGCCTTGAAGAAGCAACCCGCCAACTAACAGCCGTTATCTCCGGCGAGGACACATCAACACACCTTCACAGCTCAGAACACACTGACACAACACACACTGAGATACCTCCTCTCAGCTGTACACACACACACACGCGCACGAACACACACACACTGACACAACACACACACAGTATGAGATACCTCCTCTCAGCTGTACACACACACACACACACACACACACACGAACACACACACACTGACACAACACAAAACACACTGAGATACCTCCTCTCAGCTGTACACACACACACGCACGAACACACACAGTCGCACGCACACACGCACGAACACACACACGCACACACAGACGCACGAACACACACACGCACACCCACACATAGACGCACGAACGCGCACGCACACTCGCACACACACTCGCACACGCATGCACATCCACACACAGACGCACGAACACACACACACACGAACGCACACACACACTCGCTCACGCACACACATCCACACACAGACGCACGAACACACGCACACGCGCGCTCACAAATCCATCAAAATGCCACACATCTCTGACTTGTTAAGGTACCATTTGTCAGCTGCTCCAGGAATGATTGTAGGACTCCGGCGCTAATTGCCACCGGTGCTAAATTTAGTAGGAGAGATGTGGAGTCCTTTTGATCAGTCGAATCTAAAAACCCGTACCCAGCCTCCCAGGCAAGTTTACCCCGCCTCTCCCCTCTCTCCTCGTTCCCCCGCCACCGGGGAATACGTGAACTATTCCATATGTCAGCCTTGTCAATCACCCGCTGAAATATGAGAAGTCGTTCATACCCCCCACCCCCACAACAACCCCCCCCCCCCCCCCCCCCGACACACACACACACCACCCCCCTTCAGCAGGAGAGGCTGACTCGCGGGCTTCCCTCTCTCGGAGAATTCGGCCCCCCGTTTCTGTTTATTTATTTCCGTGTCATCATGGGTGGTTCGGAACCTCAAAACGAGAAGGGGGCGGTTATTAATCAAAACATCGTCGTCGAGGAATTCTAATTGTGAGATTAATCAATCATGGTAAATGAGACGAGTCTGTCGACGCTCCAGAAACACATGGCGCTTTCACATGGGTTCTGATACAATTACAACGCCGCACTCCAACGGGATTTAACCGCGTGTCAATATTTAGACGCCGCTGACGTAAAGCGTCGAGGCCACTTTAGAATTCCTGCTTGGTTTGAACCTCTAAATCAAAACCAAAAAAAGAAACTAGAAGTTTCACTTTGCCGTCTAGGACTGTCCTTTGCTCAACAAGCCTTTCGGTGACAAACAGATCAAAGTGATGCACGGCTTTTGTTTGGCCCCCATGCACTGCTAATGCCTGACTGAGCTTAAGTAGCCAAATGCCTTTGGTAGAACCTTTGTGTGCGTGTGTGTGCGTGTGTGTGTGTGTGCGTCTTTGTGTATGAGATATAGTTACAGCTAAGTTTGAGAGACAGTGAATGGTGCAGTTATCAGCTAAGGAGGCTGAGCCCATAACTCACTGACTAGAGTACAGTTCAGTCGCTGTGCATTTCACTGCAATCGAGGTTATGGAGGGTCACGCGTCAACTTCATCTCCAGGACAGCCTCGCTGGGCGCCATCATAACTAATAAATAATCTACTTTGATCTGTTTAAGTGACTTGATGTTGTACAGAAGGCTCTCATTGTAATTAATACATTTTTCATAATCCAGGCGAACGGCTAAATGAAGCCGGTGTGCGGAGATTGATCTCATCGCAGAGAACCTCCATAAAAGACACAAATCATACTAAAAGCATCGTCTAAACAAGACACATAAGGGCCAAGGTGGCCTGGTGAATACACAGTGGCTTTTAAACATCAGTGCGCTGCATTAGCCTGCGTTTTGGCTTTTTTCCCCTCATTTTTTATGGCTACAGTACATTTTGATATATTGTTTTTACCTCAAATGCAGCCACACAAGTGCATCGTTAGATTAGAGTTCATGAATCTGAAAAGTTTGATCTTTTGTTTATTTTCCTAACCA
>NW_028176115.1:7500-20000 GCF_949987555.1 Borostomias antarcticus
CCTGTTCTCTCTGCCGCTCCTCACGCTGCTCAAACTGTCCGCTACGGGGCCTCAAGGGTTTCTCTGACTAGGTCATGTCTTCAATCTTTTTGCAAATCTGTGGTTCACTTTTTTGGGGGAAAACGGCCCCTTTTTGACACCTATTTTCCGACTTCTTTACAACTGGGCTCATGCCGACATAAATTATGATGACGTTTTATACATTTTGACATTATGTACTTTGAAATGTAATTTTAACCGCGCTGCCCAGATAGCAAGCGGATCTGGGCCATATACAGGCCAGATCTGGCCCTTGTGGCTTAGTTCCGGCCCATATATGGCCCAGATCCGCTTGCTATCTGGGTGAGGTAGGGAAACAGCTGCACCACCATTCGCAACCTCAAGTAGAGCACCGTTACAGTAAATCTCACCTAGTTGTTCATGCAGACGTCTCAGTGTAGTGAACGCAAGAAAGACTGACAACCTGGGGCCTCATTTATCATTGAGGTACGCCTTCTTTTACACGGTCTTTTTCGCGAGTTCAGGCGTACGCCATTTGCCCCCCCCACATTGCGATTTATCAAGCCGTAAGGGCGAAAATTTAGTCGCCTTTCTCCGCGCTTTTGTAGGACACCTCTCCAGTTGGCGTACCGATTTACACGGTGTTCTACGCCCTTCTTGAACACAGGGGGAACTGGCGACGCAGGTGGTGCGTCGGTGAATTACTATGTTTGACGGAGAGAATAAGAGCGACAGTTCATGAACGCACAATCATGTAGGCTACTAGGCCAATTCAGCACAAACATATATCGCAATGCAAGATTAGACGTGTCCTCTAACCGGCTCATTCATGGTTCGATATGGATTTGTTCCCCAAACTGTACCTATGCGCTGTCCCAAACCCTTCCGCGCTATATGTCACACACTTAATGCAGGCACTCCATCAAACGCCAATCATTGACCAATTAGATTGTCATTAATATGTGATCATGTGGACCTGTTTGCTCTTTGGTAAGCATATAAATGACAGTCCTCCTGTGCGTAATGCGAGCCTAAATGAATCCGGCGCTACTCGGCCTACTGGCCGAGAGAACTCCAAATAGGTGACGGCGATGGCGACTGCACCCACATAAGGGCACCATCAGTGAATGAATACGTCTATGTGAATCGCTAAAATGTGCACACTAGAAATACCCAAATCATATGTGACGCCGACATGCTCATCACAAGTGTAGTGGCACGGTGGCCTGGCTCCACGCATGACTCATTCATCCTGGCGCACAGCAGGGTAGGGACTAGACTGGAGGCAGGCGCTGCGCGTGACGGCTGGCTTGTTGGTGTGTCCATAACCAAGATACATATTCTTTGTCTTATTTACTTGTAATCTTTATTAGCATTTTCCATCCATACAACGACAATACAATAAAACATAAAAACCTACAATAACAGCTTATGGGTACATCCATCCATGCAGCTTTTTTTTCTTACTCAAATATGACAATTTTAATATTAGTGGTATCATCACACTTCCTTCTATAATCCATCCATTTTTCCCATCAAAAGCGCGCTGGAGGTGGAGGGTACAACTCGCGGGGGCACGACCGTCAGGTCAAGGACCACTGCAGACTCCCCCTCCTCTGAGTCCCACCCCACGTCAGAGTCTGGAGAAACAATTTCAATCATGTTCCTTGAGTTTGTCTGTGAACTTGATTATGCATTAAACATTTCATTGAGCAGCCATATTCATTTGATATGTTTTTCTGTTGGCAGTCAAATAAATGCTGTGATTTACCGGGTGATTTAGATGAGTCTTAATTTCCCAGAGGGGAAAATGTTTAATGTGTTCTAACATTATGAAGTGGTCATCTGCGTTATTGTTCCCTGTGTTTGGTCCTAATTTAGCCTACCACAGAATGTTCTCTTTCCTCACAGCCACATGTTACAGTATGTCCGTGTAGCCCAACCCTAGATGCACAACACGTAGCTAAAGTAGGCTACTAAGCTGTAGGAGCAAACAGACAAACGTAGGCGATTTATACCTTCCGAAGAGGATTGCCTTCCTCACGTGGACCTCACCAACTAGCACATGCACCTCCGTCTCCGAAAAGTTCCTCTTCTTCGCTCTTCGTTCCATGTTTCAATGTCCCGCCTGGGTGCTCCACGCTACCTTTTTAAGCCGGTTCCTTCCGGGAAACCACGTTTGGCCACTCACGGTTGTGACCATATATGGTTGGATTAGGGCGTGGAGGGGGCGGAACACGGGGCGCGTGCGCGCACGCTCCCTTCCCCGCCCGTCTCGGATTTACCGTGCAGAAAAGGGCATACGACATTTTTGATAGATCCGAAAAGCGTGTAAATATTCTCGTCGTACGCTACATTGTGCATTTTCCGCGTTTTCGTCGTACGCCCTCTTTTACACCAGAATTTACACGCTCTTTGATAAATGAGGCCCCTGGAGTGGGACTGGTAGTAAACACAATAGACTTCAGAAAATGTCTCCAGCCCCGAGCAAAATTAAATCAAAACCGTCATTGACAATTATTTTGACCAGTAGGTCTATAGTCTAAAGATAAATATTATGTTTCTACACCATAATGTCTTGATCATCTCGCCTTTTGTGGTGTTTATGAATACTTGAATTTACAATGAGCTGGATTTTAAATGTGTGTCCGCCGTTTAAATATGTCTCCATTATTTCATTTTAACGCACGAATGCCAAACAAAATGGTAAATGGTAGTGGTAACATTAACCAAACAAGATGTGAGAGATGTTTCAGCTCATGAGTGGTGGTGCGGTTTCTAGGACATCTGACCACTAAGCCAAAGGATTCTGGTTGTAGTCTGGTTTCTAGTCTGGTTGGAGACCCGGCCGGGATACCAGCTGACAGGGGCATGGTTCCACTGCAGCCGACGGCAATCAGCCGCCGACGTTCTCCCCTCAAAAATCAAGAAACGAACCTCTGTGATTCTCTAACGTCAGACGCTGGCATCGAAGTGGCGCAACGGCTACAGATGAGCCGCTGTCGGGAATTACAGAGGATTCGTCCGGTCCTGTCCTGGTTGATGCTGGCGCTGACCGCTGCAGTGGAGCTGCCATGTAAGTCGCTTTGGATAAAATCTTCGGTTAGAATGAGTCCTTTGAGGGTGGTGTCATCTGCAAACGTCACTGGCACTGTTGCTTGTAGTGTGACTGAACTAAAGTGTCCTCCTCTCTCGTCAGGCTTTTAATCAGCTGATGGTATTTCGGGAGTTCTCGTCCGAGATTCCCTTTGTTAAAGTCGTTGAGGGCGATAACTAAAAGAGTCCGGGTACGTCCGCTCCCCACTCCCCAGATAGCAAGCGGATGTGTAACGATTCTGGGCCATATATGGGCCGGAACTAAGCCACAAGGGCCAGATCTGGCCTGTATATGGCCCAGATCCACTTGCTATCTGGGTCGGTATCTGGTCGGCGAGCGTGCGCTGCACCTCCGACACGTGGGTTTGCGGCGGAATGTCAACACCGACCAATGAATGAAGCGAGCTCACAGGGGGGAGAAGAAGGCAGGGGCGGAGCTAATGGGGGCGTGGACCTCATAGTGGGCCCCTATAGGCTGTATGGAGATCCAAGGGAAAATTTACGTAGACGGAACAGAAAGAAATGCAGATTACAATTAGGTGTTCTGTTTCAGCACCATGGACAGTGTCATGGATTTATCAATAAATGGTGGCCTGCTGATATTCAAGCAACACAACTGCTGATAGGCTATTTCAGCACCATGGTCGGCACCATGGATTTTACCCATCATTTGCTCAAACCTCAGTCAGATTAAGGATGAAAAATACGGCAGACTAAACTAGCGGGAAACCAAGGATAGTGGTGGTAAATACACAGTTTAACATCCAGTGATGTTGTTGGATGTCCAGCTACACAGCCATATACTGTAACCTATACAATCAAGCCACACCTACACAAAAGAGCAAACTACTAAGTATTCAAGTAATGTGTTACAATAATAACGGTAATCAAGAAGACAGCGGTCTTCAACACAAGCAGAAACCTTTTTGAAAAAGGTAGCCAGATAGCCAGCATCTATGACAAGATTGAGGGGAGTAATTGTAGGAGAGGGGGGTGCTTGTTCCCTCAGCCACTGGAGTTTCCATTCTATCATCATCTTGAACGTCACCATCATCCTCCTCATCACCACCACTAACATTTCCCCTTGCTTGGCTACCCAGATAGCAAGCGGATCTGGGCCATATATGGGCCGGAACAAAGCCGCAAGGGCCAGATCTGGCCTGTATATGGCCCTGATCCGCTTGATATCTGGGTTGTACTAGCAGCCGTATCATTATCCTCAGGATCATCACAACCTTTTCATCATCTCTGTCTTCTTCATTTATCTCATTCAAATCTGCATTGTTTTCCACGGCTACCTGTGCGTTGCTAGCTGCCGTGTTCTTGTGCTCGCTAACATCCCTTGCTTCGGTTACGTGGCTAATGCTAGCAGCAGTCTTGGAGGATTGAGTTGTGGAAAATAAATTTGTCAGGGGAACACACAAGCAACAACGACAACAAATATGATGCTGTGTCATCATATGACATTTCAAATTATATTGTAGAGAGTGGAGCCCGCACACCGATATCACACTATAGACTTCCTTATTATACAAACGTTTCGATCATGCGATCTTCGTCAGCTTCGAGGAATCTGACGAAGATCGAAGATCGCATGATCAAAATGTTGTTTGTATGATAAAGAAGTCTAGAGTGTGATATGGGTGTGCGGGATCCACTCTCTCTACAATATGATCTACATTTGACCCAGCACTGTGCGTATAGTTACACTTTTCACTACATTTCAAATTATAAATTTGAAAATTATAAATTGTTA
This sequence comes from Borostomias antarcticus, assembly GCF_949987555.1. Classification (NCBI taxonomy): domain Eukaryota; kingdom Metazoa; phylum Chordata; class Actinopteri; order Stomiiformes; family Stomiidae; genus Borostomias; species Borostomias antarcticus. The sequence goes on from NW_028176115.1 coordinate 12,353, forward strand.
GAATTAGTCAGACGGCCGCATTTATTTGACAGAAGTTGTACTGTATTCCAGCAGCATTGACTTTTCTTAGAACCTCTTTTTATTCAATAATATAATAAGTAATGGTCTAGTCTAAGAATGTTTTATCTGTTGTACATATGTACTTCCTCATATCTTTCAGCTCGTATTTCTAAACCTCAGACTTTTTAAGCTTTTTGATGATAGTCCCATGATACAAATATAGCTTCCTCTAATGAAATAACACCTTTTTGAATCTCGTGTCTGAACAGAAGCCAAAATAAGTATCTATATGGCAGATTCCCCTCAAGCCAGGTGTGAAATAATGTTCATTAAAAGTGACAAATACCCGACTTACACAGGTCTAATTGAAAGCAACATGTATGGCTAATCAGAATAAGAACATGTGGTAGAAGGGGGGAAGCAGCCTGTGAAAATCGCACCCCCACACGAAAGCTTTGTTTTGACACTGGAAATGAAGGGAGAGAGAGAGAGAGAGAGAGAGAGGGAGAGAGAGAGGGAGAGAGAGAGAGAGATCACACAGATTATTAGTGAACTATGTGTTCTCCCCATTCTGCTGGGTTTTCCTGATTGAAGGTCTCACCTGATTGGACGGGTTTTCCCGTACCAGATGGTGAAGGAGAGGATTGTGTTCTTGTGTTATGGTCCACGTACTTAACGCAAAGTTTGACAGTAGCAGAGCCTGTTGGGCATCGAGCGACTGAGAGGCTGTTAGATGGGTTTTCCTCACAGCTTATTCAACACGTATTTTACTTATTTACTTCCCAGATAGCAAGCGGATCTGGGCCATATATGGGCCGGAACTAAACCACAAGGGCCAGATCTGGCCTGTATATGGCCCAGATCCGCTTGCTATCTGGGTTAGAATTATTTTACAGTAAAACATTTCATTGTCTACCCGTATGTATATTTATGAGTTATATGATTTTGTAATTGCCAGGAATTACAGGCAAGTTATTTTACATAACTGCTACACACATTCTAGAAAGTTCTACAGACAAGTGGTTCCATCTTGTGCACATCCCTGACTATCCCACGTACAGTATCCATGTATCCATGGTCGTAACTCTCCCTCAGCAGGTAAGGAAAGCAGAGACAATTTCATAACAAAACCATCATGCTTTTTATGGTCTCTCTCTGAATGGTTAAGCTGTGCCTGGATTCCACTCAGCTATTGCAATTCATACACAATATCCGCACATTAAATGGGAGGAAGCCTGCAATAAAACAGACTGAGAGCAATTTGGTGTCCAAACAATATGGGCGGCGCGGTTTTTCCTTGTAGCATCACTGACAAACCAGCGTTCACATCGGAATGTAGAACGTGATTTACTGGAGTAGAAGGAGTATCGTTTCCGATTCAGTCACGAGCCTGAAACTGTAACATAAAGAGTATGGTATGTCCGCCTCCTCCCGAAACTCCACTTTAAACGTTTGCCACATCGAGTGGGGAGTTGAAGATACGGGTGTTGAATATGAATGTTAGTCATGTCTCTCTTATGAAGTATCTAGCCCATGTTTACTGCTCTGTAAATGTTCTTAGCCAATAGACAAACATTTCCCAGGAGCTTGCTCCATTGTCTCGTTGAGAGAGGTCAGGGAATAACTTTTACAGCTCACTTTTCTGGCCCCTGGGTGAACTGTTTTTTTTTTTGCTTCCCTCTGGAATATGTAGGGGGGGGACCTATGCCCCATTGCTCTTTGTAAAGCGCATTGTGTTGCCTCTGTGTATGAAATGCGCTATACAAATAAAGTTTGATTTGATTTGAATATGCGCTAGGATGCGTGCAGGGCGTGGTCGGAGCGGAGCGCACTGTGAAACCTCCGCAGCGGACAGGGGGCGGAGCCTGGAGGTGAACCCGGACGCACACTGGCCCCCGGCCGACGCTCGAGCTTTTGTCAGACGTTTTATTTTTGAAGCGTTCGTCTCGTCCTCTCTCAGCGTACTGTACCCGGGATATGCCATACCTCCTCCCGTTCCAAGTTGGGGACCTGTGGGGACGATGGCCAATAAAAAGCAATTCTCACTTCACGGTCACAATTACTGAACCGGTAAGGTCCCCTGTTCACCATTTTGATGCTCCAGTCTCCCCGCCATGAAGAGAGAGAGAGGGAGAGAGAGAGAGAGAGAGAGAGAGAGAGGGGAAGAGAGAGAGAGAGAGGGAGGGAGGGAGAGAGAGAGGGAAAGAGAGAGAGGGAGGGAGAGGGAGGGAGAGAGGGAGGGCGGAGGAAGGAGGAGAGGGAGAGACAGAGAGAAGGAATGAGAGAGAGAGAGAGAGGGAGGGAGAGAGTGAGAGAGAATGAGGGAGGGGGAAGGAGGAGAGGGACAGACAGAGAGAAGGAGAGAGAGAAGGAAAGAGAGAGAGACAGAGAGGGAGGGAGAGAGTGAGAGAGAATGAGGGAGGGGGAAGGAGGAGAGGGACAGACAGAGAGAAGGAGAGAGAGAAGGAAAGAGAGAGAGACAGAGAGGGAGGGAGAGAGTGAGAGAGAATGAGGGAGGGGGAAGGAGGAGAGGGACAGACAGAGAGAAGGAGAGAGAGAAGGAAAGAGAGAGAGACAGAGAGAGGGAGGGAGAAGGAGAGGGAGAGAGAGAGAAGGATGGAATGAGAGAGAAAGAGCGAAGGAAAGAGAGCGACAGAGAGGGAGGGAGAGAGCGAGAGAGAGGGAGGGAGAAGGAGAGGGAGAGACAGAGAGAAGGACGGAGAGAAAGAGAGAGAAGGAGAGAGCGAGAGAGAGGGAGGGAGAGAGTGAGAGAGAGGGAGGGAGAGGGAGGGAGAGAGCGAGAGCGAGAGAGAGGGAGGGAGAGAGGGAGGGAGGGAGTGAGAGAAAGGGAGGGAGAGGGAGGGAGAGGGAGAGGGAGGGATGGAGGGAGTGAGAGAAAGGGAGGGAGAGAGCGAGGGAGAGAGAGGGAGGTAGAGGGAGGGAGAGAGCGAGGGAGAGAGAGGGAGGGAGTGAGAGAAAGGGAGGGAGAGGGAGGGAGAGAGCGAGGGAGAGAGGGAGGGAGAGGGAGGGAGAGAGCGAGGGAGAGAGAGGGAGGGAGGGAGAGGGAGGGAGGGAGTGAGAGAAAGGGAGGGAGAGGGAGGGAGGGAGGGAGAGAGAGAGAGGGAGGGAGAGAGAGGGAGGGAGGGAGAGAGAGGGAGGGAGGGAGGGAGGGAGCGAGGGAGAGAGAGAGGGAGGGAGGGAGGGAGAGAGAGGGAGGGAGGGAGTGAGAGAAAGGGAGGGAGAGGGAGGGAGAGAGAGGGAGGGAGGGAGTGCTAACCCTAGGAGAGGGCCCCCTGACAAAGCGCTGGATGTACCACTTTACCCCCTCCGCTGTTCCTTCATCTTTTCTCCATTTTCTGCCGGCGATGAGCCACAGAACACTGAACATGCAGCCCTGGTGCATGCTGGGATAATGCGATGACGTGCTGGCAAGCGCTTGCCGTCCCACGGTCGAGGCCATTTGGGGCTCGCTGCCGCATGATGACGATGATGAAGACCGGCACGCGCCAATAGTGAGAGAGCAGCCGCGTAGAAGGGCGAGCGAGACGGCCGTTCTCAACCTCGGTCGTCTCCAACTTTTTAAAAAGCGCAACTTTCAAGAGATCACGTGTGCTTGATCACAGGCATCAGTTCACCTATTTGCCTTAGGTGTGTTTGGTCAACAAACGTTTTCCGACGTTATCGATGTCAACTCTTACCCCCCCCCACCCAGCTTTTCACAATATACGTCGGAACCAAGGACGATCCTGGGGGGGTCAGTGGGACATGTCCCCCCCAATATTTGAGATAATTAAAATTACCCCCCCCCCCAAATTTTAGATTGGGGTAGTGGCATTCAAATGACCATACAGCCGCGTAGGAAGATGTCGTCGTCCCCCCCCCCAAAAAAAAGCAACATTTCAATGTAAATGTCCCTCCCAAAGTTGGATACAGATCCCCGCCACTGTGTCCAGGTATTACTCCAAATAAAACAGCTATACCTTGTTTTGTGGATATATTCCTCCTCTGTGCTTCATTAAGATTGAAAGGATATCAGCTGCTCTGTCTGTCATTAATAATGACAGGCCCAGCCGCTAAATACGTGTCCTCCGTTAATTATCAGAGTCTGTGTCTTTTAAATATCACATTCCCTCCCCCTAAATAGTGGGCAGTTCTCCCTCCAGTCTCATCTGTCACTTTAAATGTCATCACTCCATTCCTCCGCTAGCGAGCGTGACGGGGCCCACTTTATCTCTCCCTCCATCCTTTCTTCCACTACAAAGATCCTCTTTTTCCCCCCGTCGCTCAGTGCTGTATCCGTTCTCGACGCGCGGCCGGCGATCGCTGGGTAAAGAAGGCATTTTCTGTTTCAATCTTACATTTTCCCAAGGGGAGCGAAAAAAAAAGGGTGACATGCATTCTGCATCTGGTTTGAGTGAGAAAATGGCTCAGAATTGCCTCATTCCTTGGCAGATTAGCGAATGCACACAGTCCCGGTCTAAGTGCTATTGTGCGCCGCGATTTGGCCATTATACTTTGTCTTTTCCATTTAGAGAACCCCTGACCAATTAAAGTAATACAGCCTTCCAATACCTGCTCCCAATTAAATGGGGCGGTATTACCTGCCTTGATAGAGCCTGCAGTGGCTCCCGAACACTTGCTCACATTCATTAGGCCTATTCATCGCGGAGGAGCTGATGACAACGATTCAAGGCTTTCTCCCTCCCCCATTGCCACTCTCTCTCTCTCTCTCTCCTCTCTCTCTCCCTCTCTCTTGTCCTTGCTCTCCGCCTTTCTCTCTGTCTCTTCTCTCAAGACCAGGAATGCCTGTCGCTCACTCCAAGGACTCCCAATCGGCCAGGGAACGGAGTGGAGGAGAGGGGGGTGGGGAGGGGTGGGGGCGGGGGCGGTGTCAGCTGGTGACACATTTCTTTTTTTGTTCCCTTTTTCTCTCGCTTTGACATTTTCCCGCCCGTCGTCGGTTTTGTTTCCCAGGTAGCCAGGTTTTTTCCACCTCATTGTGCCTTTTTTAAAGCCCCCGTCCGCGCAGCTTGCTTGGCAGGGTTTTAAAGCCTTGACACCACAAAGAGGAGGCTTGTCCAGCCCAGTGACTCGTTTGACTAATTCAGTGCGCTAGAAGTCCACAAAAGCCGGAGTTGGGTCTCGCTGAAGGAGAGAAGCCAGACATCCTCGCTGTCCAAACTAAATTCCCAGATTTTTGAATCTACATTTTCAAGGGGAATCTATCACAACAACCTGTATCTACAGTTTAAATTGTGAGTACGGTTGAGGCCCAGTCAGAATCCATCCCCGGATCTTTACGTTTGTGTTTTGAAGTGCCACAATCCACATACATACGTGTGACACACTACGCAGCCCAGATAGCAAGCGGATCTGGGCCATATACGGGCCGGAACTAAGCCACAAGGGCCAGATCTGGCCTGTATATGACCCTGATCGGATTGCTGTCTGGGAGAGTTTGTTGGATACGGGATGTAAAAATATCAGCATTGTCTGCTAACAGGGTTCTGTCGTCGTTTAAAACACACAAACAAGCGTGAATTCGCAACATCTCCGACCAGTAAGAGATAGTGTGTGTGTGTGTGTATTGGTGTAGAAGTGATCTAGATGTGTAATGATTCTGGGCCATATATGGGCCAGAACTAAGCCACAAGGGCCAGATCTGGCCTGTATATGGCCCAGATCCGCTTGCTATCTGGGAGACAACCCTCTAGGTGAGCGATGTTTCACAAGTTGCCTGAGTCCCTTTATCTCCGACAAACTGAACAAAGCGATCGCTGATAGCAGCCTAAAATACACAAGGACGGCCAACGGTTCGCATTTATTCTAGCTTGACATCTTGTGGAACGCTTTTGTAAAATGTCACCATGACAAGAATATAGTACTTCTTGGTAGATACTCTGCAGTGATGCATAATGTTTTTATCGTACGTTTGAAACAGACGTGGTAGTGAACTCTTCTCCTTCTTTACGCTGCAGCGTTGAGACACTTCTCAAACAAGCAAAACCTCCCAAACAAACCCAGCAAACACGCAACGTCAGGGAGACGTTCAGATCATGTCTTAATAACGTCCGTCGGTCCTGAACCCCGTTTGTACGTCTGCTGGACCCCTCAATATTCAAACGTCTGGCTTGGACCCCTCTAAGACGTCTGTGGACGTGCAAAATGGGTTCAATATCTGAACGTAAAAAAAAAACATTCATTCTGGCTCCTAATTGGATGTCTTTTAGACGTGTCTTTGCTCAGTAGGAAGACTCACTATTGCGATCGCTCGCCTTTGATATCTAAAACCAAAGAACCTGTTCGGCAAAGTGAAGCTTGATGTTATTTGTTGTTATTGTTTTCTCTGACCGTAGAACAAAGTGAGCTGACCGTGAACATCAACCTTGTGTTATTGTGAAAGGTTAGATAGAAAGGTCATAAGATTATTATGAGACCCGGATTAGCAAGCGGATCAGGGCCATATACAGGCCAGATCTGGCCCTTGTGGCTTAGTTACGGCCCATATATGGCCCAGATCCGCTTGCTATCTGGGTCTCATAATAATCTCTCACAAATGACCAATTTCAACTGAATGAAGTAAACAGAGTAAAGGTGTGGATGTGAAGTGCTGTGCGGCTAGCGTAAGTGGTTTTAAGAACAGGAGAACGGACGTTTGCCAGGTACTTCAAACAGAATCAAGAACTCCTCCCATCATCAGACACTAGGGCACAATATATTGTTTATGCATCGCCATCGCAATGTGCACATGCGCAATAGTAACATCACAAGGGCCTGCTATGTTCTTCTCTTTTTCCCCCTGCTATGTTAACTCAAAACATGTCATGCTACAAACTTTTTGCTCAACTTTTTAATTTTGATGACTGTCAAAAAACTAAGAGACGCACTATTAGTAGGCGTTTTGGAACGCAGTCAAGACACTTGGCTACCGGTGTGAGCAGACGCGAGGATCACTGTGTAGTTCTAACCTCATACAGGACATAGGCCTGTACGTCTACAAGTTTGCTTATTTCTGTTTTAAACAAACAAAATATATTGCAATATATATAAAAATTGCATCGCTGCAATGTATGTTTTTGTGAAGATCGCCGAGCCCTACCGTCCCCCCCGTACCGTGCGCCCTCCCCGTCTCACGGCTGCCACGTCCCCGCCGTGTCCTCTCGGGGAGATGGGAGATTACGGGCGTGGCCACTTATGGACGGGCAGAGGAAGGGAACGCTGGAGGAGGGGTAGAGATAAGGAGAAAGTCTAAACTCGGACCACATGGCCGGGCTGCGGTAAGCAGAGCTGCAGTGACTAGGGGCTAGTACTTGTGGTCACAGACCCACAGAGGGCTGATTATGGACCCGGGGGGGTGGGGGGGTGGGGGGGGGGGGGCATGAGAGGAGGCAGGAACAGAACAGGAACGAGCTTGCAGGTTGTTTACAACAAGATACCGTTTTAGAAGGGGAGGGGGGGGTCATATGATTACAAAATATGATTCAGAAAAGTCTGAGTTCTCAGTATGTACCTTATTTACGTCTCCGACAACATTTATTTAGGCTGATTTGTGTCTATTCGTACTTTGCTTATTTTCTATATTGACCGCATTTGATAATACTGCAGGCTACCCCTATTGCAACGTACTGTACAGGAACGTACTGTACTG